>NC_090375.1:197505765-197570765 GCF_036365525.1 Heterodontus francisci
TTAGAGCACACGTGGAGTACTGTGAATAGTTCTGGGCAGCAGACCTCAGGAAGGATACACTGGCCTTGGAGGGAGTGCAGTGTAGTTTACCAGAATGATACCTGGACTCCAAGGACTAAATTATCAGGAGAGATTACACAAACTAGGCTTGTATTTCCTGGAATTTAGAAGGTTAAGGGGTGATTTGATTGGCGTTTCCAAGATATTAAGGGGAACAGGTAAGGGAGATAGAGAGAAAGTA
Source organism: Heterodontus francisci (assembly GCF_036365525.1). Classification (NCBI taxonomy): domain Eukaryota; kingdom Metazoa; phylum Chordata; class Chondrichthyes; order Heterodontiformes; family Heterodontidae; genus Heterodontus; species Heterodontus francisci. The sequence continues at coordinate 197,506,007 of NC_090375.1, forward strand.
TTTCCACTGGTTGGGGAGTCTAGGACTAGGGGGCAGAGTCAAAGAATTAGAGCCAGACCTTTCAGGAGTGAAATTAGGAAACACATTTACACACAAAGGCTGGTAGAAGTTTGGAACTCTCTTCCACAAATGGCAATTGATGCTAGATCAATTGTTAATTTTAAAACTGACATTGATAGATTTTTGTTAGCAAAAGGTATTAAGGGATATGGGGAAAAGGCAGGTATCTGGAGTTAATGGCATATTGACCATGATCTGATTGAATGGTGGAGCAGGCTCGAGGGGCTGAATGGCCTCCTCCTGTTCCTACGCTCCTATATAACACTGGCAACATTGAATTTACTGTCCAGTATACACCTCACCTGACAGTCCTTTCCATTTAACCACTGGGTGGGGTTGGTAAATCTTGACTTTGTAAGCAGCTGTAAGACCAGTGAGAGTGAGTCGACCTGTTCTGCCTCTCGCCCCCCCTTTTTACTTCCACTGCAGTCAATCACAGGAAGATACAAAACGGGCAGCTGATTCACTATCACCTGCATTCCACCATCACACTAAGTGAAGATCGGCCCCAGTGAGAGGTAAAAATCAGGCAGGCTGCATTCTGGGAGGTAAATTGGCCATCAGCCACTCAACATCATTGCCCAAACACTCCAGGAAAGCCTTCCGAAATTCTAAACACAATCAAACATCGTTCACACTGTGAAACTGGAAGTTGATGAAGGAAAAATTAATACAACGGGCGAACCACTGACGTTACGCCTTGAAACAATTTTCAGATGAAGTCTCTCGATGGAAAATGACAGCACTCTGCTGGTGATGTGTTAATGCAATATGTTCTGTTATCTCAATTTGCCAGCATGCTGAGCTTATCCTGGACATTGAGCAGAGTCCGACACTCAGCTCTCCCGCTGACTCTCTTCTCACTGTTATTTCTTTGTGTGGCAAGAGTTCTGCTAATTACTACGGAGACTGGTTAGAGTCTGTCAGACTCCCACTTACTGCAAGAAATTGGCAACTGATACAGAACGGGGGGGGGGGTGGGGGTGGGGGTGGGGGGGGGGAGGGGGTGTTGGGAGGGAGGGGAAGGTGGCTGAATCTCCACAGCCCAGTCTCTCAGACAGACTATGTGAAGAGCCTCCTTGCAATCGGAGAGCAGGGTGCTGGAGAGGAGAGAGGGAGCCCGGAGATAAGAGAGGGCAGAGGGGACTGTTTTGTTGATGGAAGAGAAATACAGCTCAGATTGACCCTGTAGTGTCAGAGATATTTTAATTTGTTTCAGGGTCAAACACAGACTGAGCTGTTGCTGGTGACCCTTCGATCATTAACATGAGGGATTCTGCAAAAACACTTTGAATATTTACTGTACAAGACCAGAATAAAAGAGCTGGAAAGAGGCAGATGAGGGGTTGAAAGTCTCTGTGTTTATCTGAGAACAGAAGACCCTGAGCTCAGAATGAACGGATCCACTCAGTATAAGGAGGTGAAACTACTTCTCTCAGGCTTTGTATTGACGAGTATCGATTCTAGACTTGACGGGTTGTTGGTCTTTTTGGTGACAGACTGTTTAACTCCACCTGGCAGCTGTACCTTCAGTTGCCTGGGCCCTAAGCTCTGGAATTCCCTCTCTAAACCTCTATCTATTTTTCTCCTTTAAATTGCTGCTTAAATTCTACCTCTTTGACTGAGGTTTAGATCATCTGTCCCAATGTCTCCTTCTTTAGCTTGTTGATTAAAATCGGGGATGCGCTATATAAATGCAGGTTAATGGTGGAGCAGACTCCAACTGTCCAATCTCTGCCTCCTAAGAACATGCGAATTAGGAACAGGAGCAGGTGATTTGGCCCCTTGAGCCTGCTTTGCCATCTGATAAGGTCATTGCTGATCTGATTGTGGTCTCAACTCCACTTTCATGTCTGCCCCCACCCCATAACCCTCGATTCCCTTGTTAATCAAAAGTCTGTCTAACTCAGCCTTGAATATATTCAATGACTCAGCCTCCACTGCTCTCTGAGGAAGAGAACTCCATAGACTGATGACCCCCTGAGACAAAAAAATTCTCCTCAACTCCGTCTTAAATGGGAGACCCTTATTTTTAAACTGTGTCCCTAGTTCTCGTGACTCCCACAAGGGGAAAAAAATCTTCCAGCATCCACCCTGTCAAGTCCCCTCAGGATCTTATGTGCTTCAATAAGATCACCTCTCAATCTTCTAAACTTCAATAGATACAGACCCAACCTCTCCAACCTCTCCCCATAGATAATCCCTTCATTCCAGGAATCAGTCGAGTGAGCTGTTTCTGAACTGCTTCCAATGCAATTTTTTTGATTTGTTTGTGGGATGTGGGTGTCGCTGGCTAGGTCAGCATTTATTGCCCATCCTAATTGCCCTTGCATTGAGTGGCTTTCTGGACCATTTCAGAAGGCATTTAAGAGTCAACCACATTTATATCCTTTCACAATTATATCCTTTCTTAAGTGAGGAGACCAAAACTGTACACAGTCCTCTAGATGTGGTCTCACCAACACCCTGGACACCTGTAGCAAAACATCCCTACTTTTATATTCCATTCCCCTTGCAATAAATGACAACATTCCATTTGCCTTCCTAATCACATGCTGTATCTGCGTTCTAACCTTTTGTGATTCATGTACCAAGGCAACCAGATCCCTCTGTACCATACAGTTTTGCAATCTCTGGCCATTTAAATAATATGTTGCTTTTCCAGTCTTCCTGCCAAAGTGGACAAGTTCACATTTTACCATGTTATACTCCATCTGTCAAATTTTTGCCCACTCACTTAACCTATTTCTATTTGTAGACTCTCTATGTCCTCTTGACAGCTTACCTTCCTACCTATCTTTGTGTCATCTGCAAATTTAGCAACCATGCATTCAGTCCCTTCATCCAAGTCATTGATGTAGATTGTAAATAGTTGAAGCCTCAGCGATTCTACATCTTGTTCTTTTGAACGAAGGTCATCTCTCACTACTGTACTAACTAATTAACAGAGCTACCCCACCACATTTTCCTAGCTTCCTGTCCTTCCGAAATGCCTCGATGATCGTTTAACCTGGATGCAACATTAACATTCAATCAGAACAGTTCTGCCTCTCCACTCCTTTCAAAGACTGACTAAGAAAGAAATAAAAACAAGAAATGCTGGAAATACTCAGCAGGTCTGGCAGCATCTGTGGAGAGAGAAGCAGAGTTAACCTTTCAGGTCTGTGACCTTTGACCTGAAATGTTAACTCTGCTTCTCTCTCCACAGATGCTGCCTGACCTGCTGAGCATTTCCAGCACTTTTTGGTTTTATTTCAGATTTCCAGCATCTGCAGTATTTTGCTTTTATCATAAATGTTGGTGTTATGTTCCTGGACTAATAATCTTGTGAATATGAGTTCAAATCCCAGTGTTTCACTCGTGTCCCTTAGTGAAGGGAATCTGCCGTCCTTACCCAGTCTGACCGAGGGGACTCCAGACCCACAGCAATGTAGTTGACTCTTGACTGCCCTCTGAAGTGGCCACTCAGTTATATCAAAATACAACCAGTGGTTCAAGAAGAAGGCCCACCACCAGCTGGGCAACTGGGGATGGGCAACAAATGCTGGCCTTGCCAGCGATGCCCACATTCTGAGAATGAATAAGATTCAGAGGCATAACCTTTAAATTAGATGTTTCAGTGACTCTCAAATTAATCCAGGAACACCCAGTGACATGACAGAAATAATGGAAAGGGTATTAGAGTCAATACAATGTTTGAAAGATCCTCCATCACAAGGGGCTATTGAGGCAGAGACTGTATGATTTTAAATGGAATTAAGTAATATACGTTAAAAACAATAAAGGAGAATGAGGGTGTTTCAAATACAGACTGGTTTACATTGGTTCCTATCCAGAAATTAAAGTGTTAAAAACGGCCCTGATAATCGAAGGAATAACTTCAGGCCATTATTATATAATCAGTTTATGGATAGTGAAGAAACATCATTTGGTTCAAAGAAGGAGCCTGTCAACCCTTTTTAAAAAAAGAAGTTGGAACAGTTGCTGGATGTGAGATATCCTGTGCTTCTGCGGCAGCTGAATTGTCCCTGGGTTTCTGGGAACTGTGTGACTGTCGTTACTAATTCAATTCTGACTTCAGCTGCACTAAGACGGCTTAACGCTGATTTTATACTGGCGAGGACCATCAGCAGCTGCAGTGTAAAGATCACATGGTAACAGCGGGCAAGCAAGGCCTTTGATTTTACTAGCTGGAAAAAACTGTGGTCAATCCAGGACTGAATGTCGGACAAGCAGTCTGAAAAGACAGAGGCAATGGAGGGGGTCGCAAGAGGTGGTGGAAATGTAGAACTGGGTGCCGTTAACGTACATGTGGAGTCTGATGCCCTTGTCTGTGGATGATGTCATCAAGTAGCAGCATGAAGAGGAGGGGCCAAGGCTAGATCGTTGGGGGGACTGCAGAGGTTACGGTGCAGGAGCAGGAGGAGAAGCCATTGCTAGTGATTGTCTGGCTATGAATAGCTAGATAAGATCGGAACCAGACGAGAGCAGCCAGCTGGACAACAGTGGAGAGGGGTTGGAGGAGGATGGTGTGGCCAAACATGTCAAAGGCTGCAGACAGGTCGTGAAGGATGAGGAGAGAAAGTTTACCTTTGTCACAGTCACATAGGATGTCATTTGTGGGTTGATAAGAGCTGTTTCGGTACTGTGGCAGGGACAGAAAGCTGATTGGAGGGATTCAAACATGGAGTTCCGGGAAATACAGGAATGGATTTGGGAGGCAGCAACACATTCAAGGACTTTGGAGAGGAGAGGGAGGATGGTGATTGTAACTCAAAGGATGGAGGAGTCAAGGTTTTTTGAGGAGAGAGGTGATGATGGCAGGTTTGTTGAGGGAGAGGGACAGAACCTGAGGAGAGAGAACCATTGACAATATCAGCTAATATGGGGACTAGGAGGGGATGTTGGGTGGTCAGCAGTTCAGTGGGAAACCGGTCGAGTGAACAGGAAGTGGGTCTCATGGACAGGATGAGCTTGGAGAGGGCGTGATGGGAGATAGGAGAGAAACTGGAGAGACACGTGATTAGGGCTAGGACTTGGGAAGAGGTATGGCTTGGCTAGAAATTGGCAGGAGGGAAAGCAGCAGAGGCAGCTGATTGGATGGTTTCAAACCTAGTGACAAAGACATCTATGAGATTCTCACACGTATTATCGGAGGTGAGGGTGGAGGGGAAAGGAGAGAGGAGTTTAAGGAGACAGTTTGCAGTAGAGAAAAGAAGCCAGGGGTTTTTCCTTGCATTCCAGGATGATCCTGGACTGGTGGGTGGTTTTGAATGAGGCAGCGATGACGATTGATGTATTATAAACAGATGAATGGCTCAATCACTTCTGCACCCAATCTGTTTATGGGGGCTATACTGGGGAGCAACCAGGATGGGCAGAGATTAAAAGTTTTACTAAAGGCAAGGGCATGAAAGATGATGGCGAGGGAATAATTCAGTTAACCGGCCACTGGAGAAGCATTATATCAAAACTCAAAAAATACTGAGTCATTAAAATAAAGACAGAATGCTACCTCAACAGGAATGAATCTGTAGCTAAAGCTTTAGCTGCAAAGAGCACATGAGGGTGGAAAGAATCCTGAATGTTACATCTTGTCTTTTATGAATGTGGGGGAGATGAGTTGAAGCTCAGTCCGAGTCTCTCATGATGGAATTATTCAATATAGCAAGAACTCCTTTTGGGCAACGTTTTGTCATCTGGCCCTTGTTGAAGGTATAATGCACTTTTTGGCACATTAGCAGTGTGGAGAATGTGGTAAAAATGTGCTTTAGTAAGTTAATTGATTTCTCTTTATTTGGCAGCTATTTAACTGCTGGGCGGACTTTGAAGTGATTGATGACCTCCCTGGCCTTGATTAACCTTTAATGTGTTGTGTTTTGTACAAATATGTCACCCCACTACATCAATCTGCCAACAAGTTCTTTGGGTGGTGTTATTACCACATGTTAGATTGGAGATCGTTGTGTCTTGTAGAGGAACAGTATATCCCAGAACTGGTCACTCATACCCTTTGACTGCACTATGGGTGTCGTGGATCTGGCCCACAGTTTGTTTATCCATTTAAAATATTTACACAGGGTAATCTGTAAAGACATAAGCCACTGAAAACTGCTCTACACTGTGGAAGCATGTTGAACAGATCCAAATACATAAACTTTATATTCCAGAAAAGGCAATCTGAGCAAATTACCACGGAGTTTTGAAGGGGAAGGAAATCAACGTATCCCCAACGTATCTTTATAATCACCCAGAGTAACACACTGAGACTTGCTCTGGGAACAATTTCTTTCTCTAGTGGAAGAGTAAAGCGTTCAGCAGAAGTTAGTTATGATGATCGAATGTTACTGATTTAACAGAATTGTCTAGCTGGGTATGACTGCTGTCACCTGGTTCCATTCTTATCGAGTTAATTGTAGTCAGAGAATCACTTGCAATGGCTTCTCTTCCTGCTCCTGCACTGTTACCTCTGGCAAGGAACTATCTTTGGCCCCTTCCTGTTTCATATCTACGTGCTGCCCCACGGCGACATCATTGAAAAGCACAGCATCAGTTTCCACATGTATGCTGATCACACCGAGCTCTACCTCACGACCACCTCTCTCGACTCCACTGTTGCTAAATTATCAGACTGTTTATCCGACATCCAGAGGTGGATGAGCAGAAATTTCCTCCAACTAAATATTGGGAAGACTGAAGCTATTGTTTTCAGTCCCTGCCATAAGCTCCATTCCCTGGTTACCGACTCCTCCCCTCTGGCAACTTGGCTGAGACCAAAGCAGTCTGTTGGTAACCTTGGTGTAATATTTGACCCCAAGATCCGACCTCATATCCACGCCATCTCTAAGACTGCCTATTTCCCCCTCCATAGCATCGCCCGACTTCACCCTGTCTCAGCTCCTCTGCTGCTGAAACTCTCATCCATTCCTCTAGTTTTGACTATTCCAATGCACTCCTGGCTGGTCTCCCACATTCTACTTTCTGTAAAGTTGAGATCACCCAAAACTCTGCTGCCTGTGTCCTGACTCGCACCAAGTCCCATTCATCCATCCCCTCGTGCTCGCTGACCTACATTGGCTCCCGGTTAAGCAACAATGCAATTTTAAAATTCTCATCCTAGTTTTCAAATCCGTTGCCTCGCCCCTCCCTATCTGTGGAACATCCTCCAGCCCTACAACCCACCATACTTTGGCCATTTAAAGCTTCATTCAAATGGATAATGAAAACCCACAAACTCTGCAACCCTCCACTTCACAGGATGCTGTTGAGCTTGCTGGAGGCGTCTTCCCTCTTTGCCATGGAAGATGTCATGGGAACAGCTGTACGATAAATACAAAGATACCTTATATCTATATCTCTATATCTTTGGCCTCCTCAACTCGAGAGACAATGGATACGCGCCTGGAGGTGGTCAGTGGTGTGTGGAGCAGCGCCTGGAGTGGCTATAAAGGCCAATTCTGGAGTGACAGGCTCTTCCACAGGTGCTGCAGAGAAATTTGTTTGTCGGGGCTGTTGCACAGTTGGCTCTCCCCTTGCGCCTCTGTCTTTTTTCCTGCCAACTACTAAGTCTCTTCGCCTCGCCACATTTTAGCCCCGTCTTTATGGCTGCCCGCCAGCTCTGGCGAACGCTGGCAACTGACTCCCACGACTTGTGATCAATGTCACAGGATTTCATGTCGCGTTTGCAGACGTCTTTAAATCGGAGACATGGATGGCCGGTGGGTCTGATACCAGTGGCGAGCTCGCTGTACAATGTGTCTTTGGGGATCCTGCCATCTTCCATGCGGCTCACATGGCCAAGCCATCTCAAGCGCCGCTGACTCAGTAGTGTGTACAAGCTGGGGATGTTGGCCGCCTCGAGGACTTCTGTGTTGGAGATACGGTCCTGCCACCTGATGCCAAGTATTCTCCGGAGGCAGTGAAGATGGAATGAATTGAGACGTCGCTCTTGGCTGACATACGTTGTCCAGGCCTCGCTGCCATAGAGCAAGGTACTGAGGACACAGGCCTGATACACTCAGACTTTTGTGTTCTGTGTCAGTGCGCCATTTTCCCACACTCTCTTGGCCAGTCTGGACATAGCAGTGGAAGCCTTTCCCATGCGCTTGTTGATTTCTGCATCTAGAGACAGGTTACTGGTGATAGTTGAGCCTAGGTAGGTGAACTCTTGAACCACTTCCAGAGTGTGGTCGCCAATATTGATGGATGGAGCATTTCTGACGTCCTGCCCATCAGAATATTTATGCTATTTCTTACAGAAATGTGTGGACATAGTCTGCATACAGATAAAATACTGCATTTCAGATCTGTTTCACCATCGCACAAAGAATGTGCAAAAGAATCTTTTCTCAGCCTGTGACTCTGTGTTCAGGTTCGAGGTCACCGAGATCCCAATCTCTTGCCCACTGATCCAAATTCCAGGAATGCTGTCAATCTGGCCCCACTGAAATCCATGCCCAACTCTTCGGTCCAAGCTCCTGTCAAGCAAGATTGTGTGCTGTTCGCTATGGCTCAGTGGGTAGCAATCTCACCATGCAGTCAGGAGACTGTCGGTGCACATCCCATTCCAGTGACCTGAGCACAAAATCAAGGCTGACACTCTCAGTGCAGAACTGAGGGAGTGCTGCACTATCAGGGGTTTCGTACTGAGGAAGAGCTGCAGTGTTGGAGGGGCAGTACTGAGGGTTTGCTGCACTGTTGCAGGGGCAGTGCTGAGGGAGTGCTGCACTGTCAGAGGGGCAGTACTGAGGGAGTGCTACACGATCAGATGGGCAGTACTGAGGGAGTGCTGCACTGTCGGAGAGTCAGTACTGAGGGAATGCTTCACTGTCGGAGGGTCGGTACTGAGGGAGTGCTGCACTGTCGGAGGTGCCGTCTTTTGGATGAAACATTACCCCGAGGCCTTTGTGGTGTTCTGGGACTGAAGTAAGATTTAGCCAAGTTCCGTAAAAGATGTGAGACTGCATGCTGTTGAAAATAATGGACTCCTCTTTATTCTTTTTATTTCATTTTCAAGCTCTTCTGCTAGCATCTATGTACGGTGGCCTCAAGTGAACAAAATGCAATTTTCAAAACACTACAGTCTTGTCTGCATCATAGGAAGTGGCGGCAGAGATAGTAGATGCATTGGTTGTAAACTTCCAAAATTCCCTAGATTCTGGAAAGGTCCCAGTGGATTGGTAAACTGAAAATGTAACACTTCTATTAAAGAAAGGAGGGAGACAGAAAGCAGGAAACTATAGGCCAGTTAGCCTAATGTCTATCATTGGGAAAATACTAGAGTCCATTATTAAGAAAGTAGCAGGAGGACATTAAAAAATCAGAATGCAATCAGGCAGAGTCAACATGGTTTACGAAAGACAAATTGAGTTTGACAAATTTATTAGAATTCTTTGAGGATGTAACAAGCAGGGAAGATAAAGAGGAACCAGTAGATGTAGTGCATTTGGATTTCCAAAAGTCATTCAATAAAGTGTCACATAATAGTTTACTACACAAGAGCTCATGGTGTTGGGGGTAATATATTAACGTGGATAGAGGATTGGCTAACCAACAGGAAACAGAGAGTCGGGATAAATGGGTCATTTTCAGAATGACAAACTGTAGCTAATGGAGAGCTTCAGGGATCACTGCTGGGGTCTCAACTATTTATGATCTATATGGATGAAGGGACCGAGTGTATCATAACCAAATTTACTGACGGTACGAAGATAGATAGGAAAGCAAGTTGTGAGGAGGATATAAATTGTCGGCAAAGATATATAGGTAGGTCAAGTGAGTGAGCAAACAATTGGCAGATGGAGTATAATGTGAGAAAATGTGAGGCTGTCCACTTTGGCAGGAAGAATAGAAAAGCAAAATATTAATAAAATGGAGAGAGACTACAGAATTCTGAGGTTCAGAGGGATCTGGGTGTCCTTGTACAATAAACACAAAAAGTTAGCATGCAGGTACAGCAAGTAATTAGGAAGGCAAATGGAATGTTGAGCTTTTTTGCAAGGGGGATGGAATATAAAAGTAGTAAAACTCTAGGGGCTGAATATTATTGGCCCACCGGGGGCAGGCTAGGAGGCAGGGGTGCTCATAAAATTGCGACAGGAGGGGTGGGGGAGGGGGGCAGAGGGCCAATTGCCTTCCTGTCGTACTGTAATTTTGTTGGGGACGGGATAGGCCGAAGACAGCCTTCCCGCCCAGAGGCCAACTGTGGCCTATTAACAGCCACTTAAGGGCCACCTCTCCTCACCTCTGGCATTAAGCCAGCGACAGTGGGGGGTGGGGGTTGCCTCTGCCACACGGGGAGGTCGCCCAGTAAAATGAGGCAACCTCCCTGTTGGCTTGGGTGAGTGCGGGGGAATCTCCTCTGTGGGCGATCTGTGGCTCACCTCCGCCAGCAAACAATCAGTTCCCTGGACCATTCTCCCGCTGTACTAAACGCCCACCCTGCCCTCACCCCTTGCTGACCCCACGTCACTTACCTCGCATCCGGTCTCCAGCGCTGGGCATGGTCCCAGGCCTCCTGTAATACTGGTGGTGACCACCGCTCACAGTAATGCTGTTGACACCACTGAGCTGCTGGTCTTGTGATTGGCTAGCAGCTCTTGGAAGTGGGATCCCCGTCTTTAAAGGGACGGAGATCCCGGTGCTGGACTGTTAATTGCCCAGGGGGTGGGGGCTCCAAATGGCCGAGGCTGTATTCAGCCCCTAGAGTGTTGCTCACCTTATTTATGTAGGGATATACTCGCATTGGAGGCAGTTCAGAGAAGGTTCACTCGGCTGATTCCTGGGATGAAGGGGTTTGTCGTATGAGGAAAGGTTGAGCAGGTTGGGCCTATACTCACTGGAGTTTAGAAGATTGTTATTGAAATATGTAAGATTCTGAGGGGACTTGACAGGGTAGATGCTGAGAGGATGTTTCCCCTCATGGGGGAATCTAGAACTAGGGGGCACAGTTTCAATAAGGGGTCTCTCTTTCAATACGAGGAGGAATTGGACAGATTTTTGATCTACAGGGGAGTCAAGGGTTAAGGGGAGGGGGCAGATAGGAAAGTGGAATAAAGGCCACAATCAGATAAGCCATGGGCCGAACGGCCTACTCCTGCTCCTATTTCTTATGCTCTTTTGTCTCTTGTCATTTAATCGCTCCTGTCTTCCGCTGGGAAAAGTTTGAAATGTAGTTAGAATTTTGCAGGGCTACGGGGAAAAGACATGGAAGTAGGACCAGCTGAATAACTCTTACAGAGGCCTCCCCTTTTGTTCTATTTCCACCCTCCCCCCATCACTTGCTTAAAACATACAGTCATAGGATCATAGAATGGTTACAACACAGAAAGAGGCCTTTCGGCCCATCGTGTCCATGCTGGGCCTCTGTAAGAGTTATTCAGCTGGTCCCACTTCCATGTCTTTTCCCCGTAGCCCTGCAAAATTCCAACTACATTTCCAACTTTTCCCAGTTCCGATGAAAAGTCATAGATCTGAAACGGGTAACTTTGTTTTTCTTTCCACAGATGCTGCCTGACCTGATGAGTATTTCCAGCATTTTCTGTTCTGACCCCATCTACCTACTCTGGTCGCTGTAAAAGATCCCAGAGCATTCTTCACAGAAGAGCAGGGGAGTTGTCCGGGGGGGGTGGGGGGGGGGGGGGGAAACAGGCTCAAGGGGCCGAATAGCCTCCACCTGTTCATATCGCCCTTCCTCACTAGTAGAAAGCTCACATACTGCCTGATACTGTGCTTTTATGTTTGAAAAACTGAGGGTGCTGAGTGGGAATCTTTCATTGTCCCTCATTGCGGTGTGTCTCTTCAACACCCAGGACCTCCTGTGTCTCGTCAAAGGAACTGTAACCATCTCGATTAAATGCCTGTCAGCCTGAATGAGGCTGTACAGAGAGCAATGACGGGAGAATCCGATTAGAGACCTAGAACGAGCTGTACAGAGCGATTAGACAGGCTCGTATTTTAAAGCACCCAGGGTCCCTTTCTGATTATTCAGCTTGTGCTGTATTTTAAAACTAATAAAATCACATCTACACAACTCTCCTATTTACATCCATTAGCCTTGTCACAAAGTAAATTGTATCTGTGGGAAATCTAATGGTGCTGATTATTTGTACAGTAAGTCACAGCAAGTGAGCAGACTCTGCAAGATTTTCTATTCCTGTTGGGTTGAGATGTCCATGGATTTAAGTGCGGGTTTTGCAATGGCTCGTTAATGGGAGGTGTGGGATTTCTGGGTCTTTAACACTTCTGGATATTTAAATAACAAACACATCACCAGCTCTGTTGGCAAATGTGGCAATTCGCAAATTTTGAAGGGTTGATAGGAATTTCATAACTGCACAAGTGGACCTTCCGTGGCAGTGCACCTGATGAGCACGTTTCCTACATTACAACAGTGACCACACTTCATTGGCAGTTTGGAGCTATGGGACGTCCTGCAGTTGTAAAAGGCGCTATAGAAATGCAAGCTCTCTTTCTTCCTCCTCATTAGTGAAATGAAACTGGAAGTTTCTTCAATGGAGACCAACTCCTGAGCATTGCACACTTCTCCCCTCCTCCCAGTCTCTCTCCTTCCCATTATCCCACTCTCTCACATCCCTCTCAATCTTCAGTCTGAATTTTCCACCTCTCTCTTCTCCCTTTGTTTCCCCACCCCTATTTCCTGCAGTGGGTGTGCAGGGGGATGGGGGTGAGTGTGGGGGCGGGTGTGATCGGGGGGGGGGGTGTGAGGGTGAATGTGGGGGCCAGTTCTGATGAAAGGTCACAGACCTGAAATGTTAACTCTGTTTCTCTCTCCACAGATACTCCAGACCTGCTGAGTATTTACAGCACTTTGTGTTTTTATTTCAGATCTCCAGCCTCCACTGGATCTTGCTTTGTGTTGAGGTTGAAGTGTTGACTGTGTTGTCTTGCTGGAGCCTGGGGCTGAGAGTTGTAGTCCTGGCCACTAGGGCAGTGAGAGACCTGAGGAACGTTTTTCTGTGAGGACTCTGGATGCTCTCCAATGTTACACCGAAACTCACTCACTCACTCACTCACAGGGGCAGATAGTGCTCAGCATCAGCTGCCCACTGGCGGGGTAAATACCCCACGTCTGCAGAGTTGGTCCAGGCTCTTTGCTGATGGTGCAGACTCATCGACTGACCTCTCAGTAAAAACTGACTCGATTGCATCTCTCTGATCTACGGTAAGATTTCTGCAAAGTCAGAATTTGCTGCTGCCTCTCCAGAAACTGAAAGCCTCAAAATCCGTTTCATGATCCAGCAAGAGGGAGGGATCGTCACTCCGCGGAGCCTCCGTATCCCTGCTTAATCATCAGGGCACAAATACCACCGTCACAAACCCTGAGACCATTTAGCACCAACTCTCTCACACACTCACACCCATCTCTTGCACACTCACCCCCTCTCCTCCACAATCACCCCCTCCTTTGCACACTCACTCCACTCCCTTGCACACTCAGTCACCCCTCTCGCACTCTCACTCCCCTCTTGCACACACTCAGTCCCATCTCTCACACACTGACACCCCTCTTACACACACACACTCACTCCCCTCTCTCGCACACTCACTCCCCTCTCTCACACACTCACTCCCCTCTTACATACTCCCCTCTGTCATACACTCACTCCCCTTTCTCACACACTCATTTCCCTCTTGCACACACACGCACACTCACTCCCCTCTCATACACTTACTCCCCTGTTTCGATCAGGTGAGGTGGGGTTGAAGGACTCCCCTCTTGTTCCTCTCCTTGTTTGACTGTAACAGGGTTTATTTCTTTTAAATTGTGGATGCGTTTACCAACTCAGTGAGTGTTTAACCCTTTTTGTGCTATGATCATAAAAGAATCAATCGGACAGATTTTCTTGAGTTTAAACAAAAAAGAGGTTAGTTCATTGTACTTAAACCAAAAATCCATCTAAGTAAATAATAAATTTTGCTTCAACTTCTACACACACACACGAGAATCACACACACACAAATAGGTTACAGAGTGGAGAAGAATAGATTGGTTGGATTAGAGTCCAGTACAAATAAAAGAATATACAGTTTTGGAGTCTGGTAATTCAGTTGTCTTCCAGCTGAACTCATGGTCCTGAAGTTTCTGGCTGGTAGGGATGGCCAACTGGTCAGGGTTTTCTTGGAGACAGTGATGTAACTGGTTTTCTCCCTAGCGTCTCTGTCTGCAGCAATGATAGACTTGGATGTTTTGCAGCCAGCAGGCAGGGTTTGAACCTGCCAGGTCACCTGCAGAAAAAGAGAGAGAGAGAGAGACAGACTCCACTTGGGTCCTGCGCTGGTCAAACTCATGTGCTTGTCTGCTGTAGAGAGAAGGAACTGCAAGTTTTCATATAGATGGAAGGTCTGTCACATGATGGCCCAGTTTATTCTCTCTTTTGCATCTTAATTAGATCAGGTCTAAGAAGTCCAATCTCTCTTGGGTCCCATTGTTTCAGTGTTTACCCTTTGAGTGGTCTGTCTCCACCAGTGCTAATGTTCCAAGATTGTTTTTAATGTCTTGTTAATGAAGGCAAGGGCAGGTAGCTCATTCAAACTCATGTCATTGTTCTGGTTGGAGATTTTACCAGACCTATGTTCCCACCTCAATACATTGATATGTAAGGTACTTAGATGCAAATTGCGGTGGCCAGGCGTTCATAACACTCCTCTCATGCACACTTACCACTCACACACACTCACTGTCCTCTCACATACATGCACTCCCCTCTGTCATACACTTGCTCCCCTCTCTTGTACACTCACATCCCTCTCTCACACACTCACTCAACTCTCGCACCCTCACCCCCCTCTCTCGCCTCTCTCGCACACTCACTCCCTCTGTCACAAACTCAGTCCCCTCTCACATACTGGGCGGTGCAGTGGTTAGCACCGCAGCCTCACAGCTCCAGGGACCCGGGTTCAGTTCTGGGTACTGCCTGTGTGGAGTTTGCAAGTTCTCCCTGTGACCACATGGGTTTTCGCCGGGTGCTCTGGTTTCCTCCCACAGCCAAAGACTTGCAGGTGATAGGTAAATTGGCACAGTGTTGGTCGGCACAGACTCGGTGGGCCGAAGGGCCTGTTTCAGTGCTGTATCTCTAAATAAATAAAATAAATACTCACTCCCCTCTCCTGCACTCTCAAGCCCTTTTCATGCATACTCACTCCCCTCTCAGAACACAAGAAATAGGAGCAGGAGTTGACCATATGGCCCATCGAACATACTACACCATTCAATATGATCATGTCTGATCTTGGGCTTCAATTCCACTTTCCTGCCCCCTCCCCATATCCCTTGATTCCCTGACAGACCAAAAATCTAACTATCCCGGCCTTAAATGTATTCAGTGATGGAGCATCCACAACCCTCTGGGTTAGAGAATTCCAAAGATTCACAACCCTTTGTGTGAAGTAATTTCTCCTCATCTCAGTCCTGAATGATCGGCCCCTTATCCTGAGACTGTCTCCCCGTGTTCTAGATTCCCTGACCTGTGAGAATAATCTCTCAGCTTCTACCCTATCAAGCTCTTTCAGAATCTTGTATGTCTCAATTAGATCACCTCTCATTCTTCTAAACTCCAGAGAATATAAACCTCTCATCATAGGACAACCCCCTCATCCCAGGGACCAATCTAGTAAATCTTCGCTGCACTGCCTCCAGTGCAAGTATATCCTTTCTTAAATGTGGAGACCAAAACTGCACACAGTATTCCAGGTGCGGTCTCATCAAAGTCCTGTACAATTTTAGTAAGACTTCTTTATTCCTGTACTCCAGTTCCCTTTCAATAAAGGCCAACATGCCATTTGCCTTCCTAATAGCCTGCTGCAACTGCATGTTAACTTTGTGCGTTCCTTGTACGAGTACCCCCAAGTCTCTCTCAACATCAACACTTACCAGTTTCACACCTTTTGAAAAATATTCTGATTTATTTTTACGACCAAAGTGAACAACTTCACACTTCCCTACATTATACTCCATCTGCCATCTTGTTGCCCACTCACTTAACTTGTCTATATCTCTTTGCAGCCTCTCGGCGTCCTCCCTGCAGCTTAGATTTCCACTGAGCTTTGTATCATCAGCAAACGTAGATACATTACTCTCTGTCTCTTCATCCAAGTCATTAATATAGAGTGTAAATAGCTGAGGCCCCAGCACTGATCAATGCGGCACCCCACTATTCATTGCCTGCCAACTTGAAAATGCCCCATTTATGGCCACTGTCTGCTTCCTGTCTGTTAACCAATCCTCTATTCACACTATTATATTACCCCCAACACAGTGAGCCCTTATCTTGCCTATTAATCTTTTATGTGGCACCTTATCAAATGCCTTTCATGCACACTCATTCCCCTCTGTCACACACTCATTCCCCTCTCTCACACACTCAGTCTCGCATTCATGCACTCTCACTCCCCTCTCTCACACGCTTGCTTCCCTCTCATACAGTCTCAATCCCCTCACTTACACACTCAGTACCTTCTCTGACACACTCACATCCCTCCCATACACTCTCAATCCCTTTCACATACACTCACTCCCCTCTGTTGCACACACACTCTACCTCTCATGCACACTCACTCCCCTGTCTCACACACTCATGCCCCTCCTTAGCACATTCACTCACCTTTCACATACTCACTCCCCGTCACACACACTCACTCCCCTATCTCGCAATCTCACTCCTCTCCTTTGCACACTCACTCACCTCTCTTGTACACTCACTCCCTTCTTGCACACACTCAGTCCTCTCTCATGCACTCTCACTCCCCTTTCACATACACTCACTTCCCTCTCCTGCACAATCACCCCCTCTCTTACACACTCACTCCCCTCTGTCACACACCCATTCCCATCTGTCACAATCTCACTACTCTCTCTCGCTCACTCACCCCCTCACACACTCATTCCCCTCTGTCACACACTCATTCCCATCTGTCACAATCTCACTACTCTCTCGCGCTCACTCACCCCCTCACACACTCACTCCCCTCTGTCACACACTCACTCCCCTCTCTTGCACACTCACTCCCCTCTCTCGCATTTCACTACACTCTCACATTCACTCACTCTCCTCTCTCGCACTCTCACTCCCCTCTCTCACACACACATTCCCCTATCTCCCACACTCACACCCCCATCTCGCACACTCACTCCCCTCTCTTGCACACTCACTCCCCTCTCTCGCATCTCACTACACTCTCACATTCACTCACTCTCCTCTCTCGCACTCTCACTCCCCTCTCTCACACACACATTCCCCTATCTCCCACACTCACACCCCCATCTCGCACACTCACTCCCCTCTCTTGCACACTCACTACCCTCTTACACACACTAATTCCCCTGTTTCGTACACTCACGCCCCTATCTAGTGCACTCACACCCATCTTAAACACACTCACTCCCCTCTTCCAGACACTCACTCCCCTCTCTTGCACACTTACTCCCCTCTCTCACACTCTCACTCTCCTCTTTTGCACATTCACTGTCCTCTCTTGCATACCCACTCCTCTCTCACACTCTTAGTTCCCTCTCACAGTCACTCACTCCCCTCTCGCACATTTACTCCCCTCTCATATTCACTCACTGCCCCCTCTTGTACTCTCATTCCCTTCTCACATGCACACACCCCTCTCCCACACACTCACTGCCTTCTCTCTCACTACACTCACTCCCCCCTCTTGCACACTCCCCTCCCTCGCAGTCTCACTCCCCTCTCTCACAGCACTCCCCTCTCTCGCAGCCTCACTCCCCTCTCTCGCACACTCACTCCCCCCTGTCTCATACTCACTCCCATCTGACACACTCTCTCTCCTCTCTCTCGCTCAATCACTCCTCTCTCACACACTCACCCCCTCACATACTCACTTTCCCCTAACACACAGCAGCGCAGTCGTTAGCACCGCAGCCTCACAGCTCCAGCGACCCGGGTTCAGTTCTGGGTACTGCCTGTGTGGAGTTTGCAAGTTCTCCCTGGAACCGCGTGGGTTTCCGCCGGGTGCTCCGGTTTCCTCCCACAGCCAAAGACTTGCAGGTTGATAGGTAAATTGGCCATTGTAAATTGCCCCTAGTGTAGGTAGGTGGTAGGAAAATGGTGGGGATGTGGTAGGGAATATGGGATTAATGTAGGATTTGTATAAATGAGTGGTTGTTGGTCAGCACAGATGCGGTGGCCCAAAGGGCCTGTTTTAGTGCTGTATCTCCCTATGACACATTCACTCCCCTCTCCCAATCTCAATTCCCTCGCTCGCAAACCCACTCCCCTATGCAATGGCGTAGTGGTATGGTCACTGGACCAGAGACCCAGGGTATTGCTCTGGCGACGTGGGTTCGAATCCCACCACAGCAGAAAGTGGAATTTGAATTTAATTAATAAATCTGGAATTCAAAGCTAGCCTAATGATGGTCATGAAACCATTGTTGATTGTTGTAAAAACCCATCTGGTTCACTAATGTCCTTTAGGGAAGGAAATCTGCTGACCTTACCTGGTCTGGCCTACATGTGACTCCAGACCCACAGCAATGTGGTTAACTCTTACATGTCCTCTGAAATGGCCAAGCAAGCCACTCAGTTGTTTCTAACCACTACGGACTCAATAAAGAATGAAACCAGACAGACCACCCGGCATCGACCTAGGCACTGGAAACGACAACGGCAAACCCAGCCCTGTCGACTCAGCAAAGTTCTCCTTACAAACATCTGGGGGCTTGTGCCAAAGTTTGGAGAGCTGTCCCACAGACTAGTCAAGCAACAGCCTGACATAGTCATACTCACGGAATCATACTTAACAAACAATGTCCCAGACACTGCAATCACTATCCCTGGGTATGTCCTGTCCCACCGGCAGGACAGACCCAGCGGAGGTGGCGGCACAGTGATATACAGTAGGGAGGCAGTTGCCCTGGGAGTCCTCAACATTGACTCCAGACCCCATGAAGTCTCATGGCACCAAGTCAAACATGGGCAAGGAAACTTCCTGTGACTACCACCTACAGCGCTCTCTCAGCAGATGACTCAGTACTCCTCCATGTTGATCACCACTTGGAGAAGCACTGAGAGTGGCATGGACGCAGAATGTACTCTGGGTGGGGGACTTCAATGTCCAGCACCAAGAGTGGCTCGGTAGCACCATTACTGACCAAGCTGGCCGAGTCCTAAAGGACATAGCTGCTAGACTGGGTCTACGGCAGGTGGTGACGAAACCAACAAGAGGAAAAAATATACTGGACCCTGTCCTCACCAATCTGACTGCCACAGATGCATCTGTCCATGACTGTATTGGTAGGAGTGACCACCGCACAGTCCTTGTGGAGATGAAGTCCCACCTTCACACTGAGGATACCGTCCATCGTGTTGTGTGGCACTATCACCATGCTAAATGGGACAGATTTCGAACAGATCTAGCAATGCAAAACTGGGCATCCATGAGGCGCTGTGGGCCATCAGCAGCAGCAGAATTGTACTCAACCACAATCTGTAACCTCATGGCCCGGCATAACCCCACTCTACCATTACCATCAAGCCAGGAGACCAACCCTGGTTCAATGAAGAGTGCAGGAGGGCATGCCAGGAGCAGCACCAGGCATACCTCAAAATGAGGTGTCAACCTGGTGATGCTACAACCCAGGACTACTTGTGTGCCAAACAGTGTAAGCAGCATGCGATAGACAGAGCTAAGCTCCGCAGTCCTGCCACATCCAGTCATGAATAGTGGTGGACAATTAAACAACTAACTGGAGGAGGTGGCTCCACAAATATCCCCATCCTCAATGATGGGGGAGCCCAGCACATCAGTGCGAAAGATAAGGCTGAAGCATTTGCAACAATCTTCAGCCAGAAGTGCCGAGTGGATGATCCATCTCAGCCTCCTCCTGAAGTCCCCAGCATCACAGATGCCAGTCTTAAGTCAATTCTATTTACTCCGCGTGATATCAAGAAACGACTGAAAGCACTGGATTCTGCAACGACAATATTCCGGCAATAATACTGAGGACCTGTGCTCCAGAACTTTCCGCACCCCTAGCCAAGCTGTCCCAGTACAACTACAACACTGGCATCTTCCTGTCGATGTGGAAAATTGCCCTGTACACAAAAAGCAGGACAAGTCCAACCCAGCCAATTACCGCCCCATCAGTTTGCTCTCAATCATCAGTAAAGTGATGGAAGGTGTCATCAACAGTGCCATCAAGCAGCACTTGCTTAGCAATAACCTGCTCAGTGATGTTCAGTTTGGGTTCCGCCAGGGCCACTCAGCTCCTGACCTCATTACAGCCTTGGTTCAAACATGGACAAAAGAGCTGAACTCAAGAGGTGAGGTGAGAGTGACTGCCCTTGACATCAAGGCAGCATTTGACCGAGTATGGCATCAAAGAGCCCGAGCAAAACTGAGGTCAATGGGAATCAGGGGGAAAACTCCCTGCTGGTTGGAGTATACCTAGCACAAAGAAAGATGGCTGTGGTTGTTGGAGGTCAATCATCTGAGCTCCAGGACATCACTGCAGGTGTTCCTCAGGGTAGTGTCCTAGGCCCAACCATCTTCAACTACTTCATCAATGACCTTCCTTCAATCATAAGGTTAGAAGTGGGGATGTTCGCTGATGATTGCATAATGTTCAGCACCATTCATGACTCCTCAGATACTGAAGCAGTCCGTGTAGAAATGCAGCAAAACATGGACAATATCCAGGCTTGGGCTGATAATTGGCAAGTATCATTCGTGCCACACAAGTGCCAGACAATGACCATCTCCAACAAGAGAGAATCTAACCATCTCCCCTTGACATTCAACAGCATTACCATCGCTGAATCCCCCACTATCAACATCCTATGGGTTACCATTGACCAGAAACTGAACTGGAGTAGTCATATAAATACCGTGGCTACAAGAGCAGGTCAGAGGCTAGGAATCCTGTGAAGAGTAACTCACCTCCTGACTCCCCAAAGTCTGTCCACCATCTACAAGGCACAAGTCAGGAGTGTGATGGAATACTCTCCACTTGCCTGGATGGATGCAGCTCCAACAACACTCAAGAAGCTCAACACTATCCAGGACAAAGCAGCCTGCTTGATTGACACCGCATCGACAAACATTCACTCCCTCCACCACCGACGCACAGTGGCAGTAGTGTGTACCATCTACAAGATGCACTGCAGCAATGCACCAAGGCTCCTTAGACAGCACCTTCCAAACCCACAACCTCTACCAACCAGAAGGACAAGGGGAGCAAATGCATGGGAACACCACCACCTGGAAGTTCCCCTCCAAGTCACACACCATCTTGACTTGGAACCATATCACCGTTCCTTCACTGTCGCTGGGTCAAATTCCTGGAATCCGTTCCTAACAGCACTGTGGGTGTACCTACCCCACATGGACTGCAGCGGTTCAAGAAGGCAGCTCACCACCACCTTCTCAAGGGCAATTAGGGATGGGCAATAAATGCTGGTCTGGCCAGCGACGCTCACATCCATGAATGAATAAAAAAAAACACACACACACCCTCTCTCGCGCACTCGCTCCCCTCTCTTGCACACTCACTCTACTCACACACACTCACTCCCCTACCTTGTACACTCACACCCCTATCTTGCACACTCACTGCCCTCTTACACACACACACTCCCTCTTCCAGACACTCACTCCCCTCTCTCACACACTCACTCCCCCATCACACGCTCAGAGCCCTCTCACAGTCACTCATTCCCCTCTTGCACATTTACTCCCCTCTCATATTCACTCACTACCCCCTCTCGCACTCTCACTCCCCTCTCACATTTACTCACTCTTCTATCATACACTTACCTCCTCACATACACATTCCCCTCTCTCACACACAGACCCGCTTCTCTCTCGCACACTCACTCCCCCTCGCAGACTCCTCTCTCTCACAGTCTCACTCCCCTCTCTCACAGTCTCACTCCTCTCTCTTGCACATACACTCCCCACTGTCTCACACTCATTCCAACTGTCACATTCTCGCTCCTCTCTCTTGCTCACTCGCTCCTCTCTCAGGCACTCACCCCCTCACATACTCACTCCCCTCTCTCACACACTCACTCCCCTCTCTCACACACTCACTCCTCTCTCTCACACACACACACTCCCCTATCTCATACACTCACTCCCCTCTCTCGCATACTCATTCCCTTCTCTCGCACACTCAGTTCCATCTCTCACATACTCACTCCTTTCTCTCACACACTCACTCCCCTCCCTTGCACTCTCACTCCCCCTCTCTCGCACACTCACTCCCCTATCTCACACACTCACTCCCCTCCCTTGCATGCTCACTCCCCTCTCTCTCGCATTCTCACTCCCCCTTCTCTCACACTGTCACACCCCTCTCATATTCACTCACTCCCCTCTCTCATACACTCATTCTCCCTCTTGCACACTCAATCCCCTCTTTTTCGGACACTCACTCCCTTCTCTCTCGCACACTCACTCCCCTCTCTCGCAGGCTCACACACTGAATCCCCAATCTCGCAGCCTCACACACTGAATCCCCTCTCTCATACACTGAATCCCCTCTCTCACACACACTGAATCCCCTCTCTCATACACTGAATCCCCTCTCTCACACACACTGAATCCCCTCTCTCATACACTGTCCCCTCTCTCACACACACTGAGTCCCCTCTCTCACACACACTGAATCCCCTCTCTCTCACACACTGAGTCCCCTCTCTCTCACACACTGAATCCCCTCTCTCACACACTGAATCCCCTCTCTCACAGCCTCACACACTGAGTCCCTTCTCTCACACACACTGAATCCCCTCTCTCTCACACACTGAGTCCCCTCTCTCACACACACTGAATCCCCTCTCTCACACACTGAATCCCCTCTCTCACAGCCTCACACACTGAGTCCCCTCTCTCTCACACACTGAATCCCCTCTCTCACAGCCTCACACACTGAGTCCCCTCTCTCACACACAGTGAGTCCCCTCTCTCTCACACACTGAGTCCCCTCTCTCATACACTGAATCCCCTCTCTCACACACACTGAATCCCCTCTCTCACACACTGAATCCCCTCTCTCACACACACTGAGTCCCCTCTCTCACACACACTGAATCCCCTCTCTCACACACTGAATCCCCTCTCTCTCACACACTGAATCCCCTCTCTCTCACACACTGAATCCCCTCTCTCATACACTGAATCCCCTCTCTCACACACACTGAGTCCCCTCTCTCACACACACTGAATCCCCTCTCACTCACACACTGAGTCCCCTCTCTCACACACACTGAATCCCCTCTCTCATACACTGAATCCCCTCTCTCACACACAGAGTCCCCTCTCTCACACACACTGAATCCCCTCTCTCTCACACACTGAGTCCCCTCTCTCACACACACTGAATCCCCTCTCTCTCACACACTGAGTCCCCTCTCTCACACACACTGAATCCCCTCTCTCACACACACTGAATCCCCTCTCTCATAGACACTGAGTCCCCTCATACTCTGAATCCCCTCTCTCAAACACACTGAATCCCCTCTCTCACACACTGAATCCCCTCTCTCACACACACTGAGTCCCCTCTCTCACACACACTGAATCCCCTCTCACACACACTGAATCCCCTCTCTCACACACACTGAGTCCCCTCTCTCACACACACTGAATCCCCTTTCTCACACACACTGAATCCCCTCTCTCAAACACACTGAATCCCCTCTCTCACACACTGAATCCCCTCTCACTCACACACTGAGTCCCCTCTCACTCACACACTGAGTCCCCTCTCTCACACACACTGAATCCCCTCTCTCATACACTGAATCCCCTCTCTCACACACTGAATCCCCTCTCTGATACACTGAATCCCCTTTCTCACACACACTGAATCCCCTCTCTCACACACTGAATCCCCTCTCTCACACACACTGAGTCCCCTCTCTCACACACTGAATCCCCTCTCTCACACACACTGAATCCCCTCTCTCATACACTGAGTCCCCTCTCTCACACACTGAATCCCCTCTCTCACACACACTGAATCCCCTCTCTCACACACACTGAGTCCCCTCTCTCACACACTGAATCCCCTCTCTCACACACACTGAATCCCCTCTCTCACACACACTGAGTCCCCTCTCTCACACACTGAATCCCCTCTCTCACACACACTGAATCTCCTTTCTCACACACACTGAATCCCCTCTCTCACACACTGAGTCCCCTCTCTCACACACTGAATCCCCTCTCTCACACACACTGAATCCCCTCTCTCAACACTGAATCCCCTCTCTCACACACTGAATCCCCTCTCTCTCACACACTGAATCCCCTCTCTCACACACTGAATCCCCTCTCTCACACACACTGAATCCCCTCTCTCATACACACTGAGTCCCCTCATACTCTGAATCCCCTCTCTCACACACACTGAATCCCCTCTCCCATACACTGAATCCCCTCTCTCACACATACTGAATCCCCTCTCTCACACACTGAATCCCCTCTCTCTCACACACTGAGTCCCCTCTCTCACACACACTGTATCCCCTCTCACACACACTGAATCCCCTCTCAGCCTCACACACTGAGGCCCCTCTCTCACACACACTGAATCTCCTCTCTCATACACCGAATCCCTCTCTCACACACACTGAATCCCCTGTCTCATACACTGAATCCCCTCTCTCACACACACTGAGTCTCCTCTCTCACACACACTGAATCCCCTCTCTCACGCACACTGAATCCCCTCTCTCACACACACTGAGTCCCCTCTCTCACAGACACTGAATCCCCTCTCTCTCACACACTGAGTCCCCTCTCACACACACTGAATCCCCTCTCTCACACACACTGAGTCCCCTCTCTCACACACACTGAATCCCCTCTCTCACACACACTGAATCCCCTCTCTCACACACACTGAGTCTCCTCTCTCTCACACACTGAATCCCCTTTCTCACACACACTGAGTCCCCTCTCACACACACTGAGTCCTCTCTCTCTCACACACTGAGTCCCCTCTCACACACACATTGAATCTCCTCTCTCATACACCGAATCCCCTCTCTCACACACACTGAATCCCCTCTCTCATACACACTGAATCCCCTCTCTCACACATACTGAGTCCCCTCTCTCACACACACTGAATCCCCTCTCTCACACACACTGAATCCCCTCTCTCTCACACACTGAGTCCCCTCTCTCACACACATTGAATCTCCTCTCTCATACACCGAATCCCCTCTCTCACACACACTGAATCCCCTCTCTCATACACACTGAATCCCCTCTCTCACACATACTGAGTCCCCTCTCTCACACACACTGAATCCCCTCTCTCACACACACTGAGTCCCCTCTCTCACACATACTGAATCCCCTCTCTCACACACACTGAGTCCCCTCTCTCACAGCCTCACACACTGAGTCCCCTCTCTCAAACACATTGAACCCCCTCTCTCACACACTGAATCCCCTCTCTCACACACACTGAATCCCCTCTCTCTCACACACTGAGTCCCCTCTCTCACACACATTGAATCTCCTCTCTCATACACCGAATCCCCTCTCTCACACACACTGAATCCCCTCTCTCATACACACTGAATCCCCTCTCTCACACATACTGAGTCCCCTCTCTCACACACACTGAATCCCCTCTCTCACACACACTGAATCCCCTCTCTCTCACACACTGAATCTCCTCTCTCACACACACTGAATCCCCTCTCTCACACACACTGAATCCCCTCTCCCACACACACTGAATCCCCAAATCATCATGCACTCTGAGAGTGAGCTTATTGAGAAAAAAAATGGAAAAGTTAATTCATCTCCTTGCAAATCTTTTAAAAAGAGAGCCCGAGGCTCATTTGACATGTATATTGATGTTCCAATTACAGCTGTAAATGGGTCTCAGTAGATGGTGTGCACTTATGGTTAATGTAAACTAATAAGGGCCTACACCTGCTCATTAGAAGTTCAGCCTTATACAAGCCTGCAGGCAGACTGAGAGATAGTGCAGGCTCGATGGACGGAGCACAGTTTATCAGAGTTGGTTAGTGATAATGGGCATAGAGAGAAATGACTGGAGATGGGAGAGAGTTGCCAGCTCGGCCGTCTGTGTAATGTGGAGCTGATGGCCCCTCCGGTGTGTTCAAACTATTTGTGATAAATCATTTACTCTCAGTAGGTCACAATTAGGCTAAGCTGGGAACAGTGCTTGGTTTACCTGATTCATTCAAGACATAGTTGTTCATTTAATTCCTCCTTAAGTCACTGTAAAATTATTTTTAAAGGAACTCAATACAAAAAGAGAATGAGGTCAACAGGTTTCCACTGAGTTGTGATGTATCATTTTTGGCGGATAATCTGTAGAAACTTTGTGTTTGGAGTTTGAGGCACAGCTCCCAATATCCTCCAGGTTTCAGTGACATTAGCCCCTCCCGTTAAGTGGATGCCGCAATCCTTACAATCAAGATATACTTAGTTACTGACCAATAGCTCAGCATATGAAGCTTGACCTGAGTGTGTGACAGTGAAAAGCCCCATTATATTACCAGGACCCATGGTGTCTCAGCTACTTTGTTTGTTCATTAGTGTCATCTTCTTCCAGAAGGTTGATAGCCATGAATCTCCACCTCTGTCTGTCCTGTGCTGTGCTGCCCTTACACATTCCTACAATCATCCCAAAGTTCAACCCTTTCACAAGTTCAGGCAAGGTCATGTACAAGTCATTGATCTGCTTAATTCCATACATCCAAGATATAATACGTTGCACCTTACATAAATTTAGTACTTCCTTATATGCTATAGGGAATAATGGAACGTGGCACAGTATCACAATCCATAGGCTAAATATTCATTTCTCTGGGGCCAATGTTCATCCCTCAACCAATATCACTGAAGCAGTTTATCTGGTCATTATCACATTGCTGTTTGTGGGATCTTGCTGTGCACACACTCACTGATACGTTTCGTAAATTACAACAGTGTTTATTTTTGTGTTTATCTTGTTTTGTTTTATCTTAGTTTGTTCAGTTTGCCTACCCACTGTTTTTTCTCATGTTTGTACTTGCTGCTGTTCAATTTTCAGTCCGTTAACACCCTATCTGTACTAATGCTTTGTCTTTCAACACACCATTAACATATTGTTTGCCTTTGCTCCATGGCCTTCTGGTCGGTTATTCTCTGTGACCTTGTCCTATCTACACCTCCTTTATTATCTCTTGCCGCACCCCCGCTTTACTTGCTTAAAACCTTTTACATTTCTAATATCTGCTCATTCTGAAGAAGGGTCACAGACCTGAAACATTAACTCTGCTTCTCTCTCCACAGATGCTGCCAGACCTGCTGAGTATTTCCAGCATTTCTTGGTTTTATTTCAAAACGTACCTCATTGGCTGTGAAGTGCTTTGCAGTGTCCTGAGGACATGAAAGGTGCTATAAAAATGCAAGCCTTTCTTTTCTCTAGTTGCCCTTGAGAAGGTGGTGGTGATCATCTTCTTGAACCGTGCAGTCCATGTGGTGAAGGTACACTTTAAGGTGGGGGTGGGGGGGTGGGTGCGGGAAGTTCCATAGGAAAGCATGTCCTCTTCAATAGGGCCCTTAATATATGTCAAGTTAATATTATGATCAAGCAATATTTCTATTGCACCTGGATTTGAGTTTTTTTGGCAGCAGCCAAGACTGCTTCAAGCCAAATCTCTGCTCTGACTGGAGTGTGTTTGTTGGCTGCTGACTTGTAGACATTGATGTCTGCTGTACTTGCTGTGTGCTATCTGCTAACAGCTTCATCCATACATAATCCAGTTACCAATTGACACAGTCATTTCATCAGCAGTGTTGCAGGATGGACCAAGCGACTCATTCTAAATTGGGGGAAGGCAAATTTTATGAAGCTGAGAGGCGATCTGGTGAAAATGGACTGGATACAGCTACTTGAAGGAAAATCAGTGGCAAATCAGTGGAATGCATTCAAAAGCGAGATTCCACAGGCACAGTGTAGGCAGGTCCCCACAAAGATAAAGGGTGGTACTGCCAAATCTAGAGCCCCCTGGTTATCTAGAAGCATACAGCGTAAGATAAAGCAGAAAAAGAAAGCTTATGACAGTCACAAAAAACTTAATACTTTAGAAAGCCTAGAGGTGTATAGAAAGTGCAGGGGTGAAGTAAAGAAGGAAATTAGGAAAGCAAAGAGAGGACATGAAAAAATATTGGCAGATAAAATGTAAAAAAATGTTTTATCAGTACATTTGAGAGCAAGAGGATAACTAAGGAAAGGGGAGGGCCTATCAGAGATGTACAAGGGAACTTATGGGTGGATGCAGAGGATGTGGACAGGGTTCTTAATGAGTACTTTGTCTCTGTCGTCACAAAAGAGAGGGTTGATGTAGACATTGTAATTAAAGAGGAGGAATGTGAAATATTAGATACAATAAGCATAATGAGAGAGGAACTACTAAAGGGTCTGACATCCTTGAAAGTGGATAAATCACCAGGGCCGGATAGATTGTGTCCCAGGTTGTTAAAGGAAGCCAGGGAGGAAACAACGGTTGCTCTGAGGATCATTTTCAAATCCTCACTAGATACAGGCGAGGTACCAGAGGATTGGAGGTACATGGTACCATTGTTTAAAAAGGGTGCGAGGGATAGACCAAATAATTATAGGCCAGTCAGTCTGACCTTGGTGGTGGGCAAATTATTAGAATCAATTCTGAGATAAGATAAACTGTTACTTAGAAAGGCACAAATTCATCAGGGATAGTCAGCATGGATTTGTTAAGGAAAGGTGGTGTCTTACCAATTTAACTGAATTTTTTGAGAAAGTAACAAGGAGGATTGAGGGTGGTGCAGTGGATGTTGTATACATGGATTTTAGTAAGGCATTTGACAAGGTCCCACATGGCAGACTGGTCAAAAAAGTAAAAGCCCATGGGATACAGGGGAATGTGATAGGTTGGATCCAAAATTGGCTCATAGGAACAGAGGAACATAGGAGCAGGAGTAGGCCATTCAGCCCATCAAACCTGCCCCACCATTCAATATGATCATGGCTGATCATCCACTTCAATGCCTTTTTCCCCACACTATCCTCATATCCTTTTATGTCATTTGTATTTAGAAATCTGTCAATCTCTGCTTTAAACATTCTCAATGACTGAGCTTCCACAGCCCTCTGGGGTAGAGAATTCCAAAGATTCACAACCCTCTGAGTAAAGAAATTTCTCCTCATTTCTGTCCTAATTGGCTTCCCCCTTGTTTTGAAGTTGTGTCCCCCTGGTTCTAGATTCCCCAACCAGGGGAAACATCTTACCTGCATCTACCCTGTCTATCCCTTTAAGTATTTTGTAGGTTTCAATGAGATCACCTCTCATTCTTCGAAACTCTAGAGAATACAGGCCCAGTTTCCCCAATCTCTCTTCATAGGACAGTCCCGCCATCCCGGGAACAAATCTGGTGAACTTTCATTGCACTCACTCTATGGCAATAATATCCTTCCTATGGTATGGGGACCAAAACTGTATCCAGTACTCCAGATGCGGTCTAACCAAGGTACTATACAACTGAAGCAAGACTTCACTACTCCTGTACTTAAATCCTCTTGCGATAAAGGCTAACATACAATTAGCCTTCCTAATTGCTTGCTGCACCTGCATGTTAGCTTTCAGTGACTTATTGATGAGGACACCCAGGTCTCTTGGTGGATCTACACTTTCTAATCTCTTACCATTTAGGAAATACTCTGCACATCTATTCCTCCTACCAAAGTGGATAACCTCACATTTTTCCACATTATATTCCATGTTCTTGCCCACTCACTAAGTCTGTCCAAATCCCCTGGAAGCCGCTTTGCATCTTCCTCACAACACACATTCCCACCTAGTTTTGTGTCATCTGTGAACTTGAAAATATTACATTTGGTCCCCACATCCAAATCATTGATATATATTGTAACAGCAGGGCCCCAAGTACTGATCCCTGTGGTACCCCACTGGTCACAGCCTGCCAATGTGAGAATGACCGGTTTATTCCTACTCTCTGCTTTCTGCCTGTTAATCAATCCTTAATCCATGCCAGTATATTACCTCCTACCCCATGTGATTTAATTTTGCTAACCAATCCCCGGTGGGGGACTTTATCAAAAGCCTTCTGAAAATCCAACTATACCACGTCCACCAACTCCCCTTTATCAATTCTGTTAGTAACATCCTCAAAAAACTCCAACAGGTTCGTCAAACATGATTTCCCATTCATAAATCCATGTTGACTATGCCCAATCAGATCATTATTATCCAAGTGATCATTTATCACATCCTTTAGAATATAATCTAGCATTTTCCCAATGACTGATGTAAGGCTAACAGGTCTTTTTTTTAATTCATTCATGGGATGTGGGCGTCGCTGGCAAGGCCAGCATTTATTGCCCATCCCTAATTGCCCTTGAGAAGGTGGTGGTGAGCTGCCTTCTTGAACCGCTGCAGTCCATTTGGGGTAGGTATACCCACAGTGCTGTTAGGAAGGGATTCCAGGATTTTGACCCAGCGACAGTGAATGAACGGCGATATAGTTCCAAGTCAGGATGATGTGTGACTTGGAGGGGAACTTGCAGGTGGTGGTGTTCCCATGTATTTGCTGCCCTTGTCCTCCTAGTTGGTAGAGGTCGTGGGTTTAGAAGGTGCTCTCTAAGGAGCCTTGGTGCATTGCTGCAGTGCATTTTGCAGATGGTACACACTGCTGCCACTGTGCATCGGTGGTGGAGGGAGTGAATGTTTGTAGATGGGGTGCCAATCATGCGGGCAGCTTTGTCCTGGATGGTGTCGAGCTTCTTGAGTGTTGTTGGAGCTGCACTCATCCAGGCAAGTGGAGAGTATTCCATCACACTCCTGACTTGTGCCTTGTGGATGGTGGACAGGCTTTGGGGAGTCCAGGAGGTGAGTTACTCGCCTCAGGATTCCTAGCCTCTGACCTGCTCTGGTAGCCATGGTATTTATATGGCTACTCCAGTTCAGTTTCTGGTCAATGATAACCCCTAGGATGTTGATAGTGGGGGATTCAGTGACTGTAATGCCATTGAATGTCAAGGGGAGATGGTTAGATTCTCTCTTGTTGGAGATGGTCATTGCCTGGCACTTGTGTGGCGCGAATGTTACTTCCCACTTATCAGCCCAAGCCTGGATATTGTCCAGGTCTTGCTGCATTTCTACACGGACTGCTTCAGTATCTGAGGAGTCATGAATGGTGCTGAACATTGTGCAATCATCAGCGAACATCCCCACTTCTGACCTTATGATTAAAGGAAGGTCATTGAAGAAGCAGCTGAAGATGGTTGGGCCTTGGACACTACCCTGAGGAACTCCTGCAATGATGTCCTGGAACTCAGATGATTGACCTCCAACAACCACAACCATCTTCCTTTGTGCTAGGTATGACTCCAGCCAGCGGAGGGTTTTCCCCCTGAATCCCATTGACCTCAGTTTTGCTCGGGCTCCTCGATGCCATACTCGGTCAAATGCTGCCTTGATGTCAAGGGCAGTCACTCTCACCTCACCTCACCTCACTAAGGCTATAGCTCCCTGTTTTCTCTCTCCTTCCCTTCTTAAATAGTCAGGTGACATTTGCAACCTTCCAATCTGCAGGAACCATTCCAGTATCGATAGAATTTTGGAAGATGATCACCAATGCATCCACTATCTCCATAGCTACCTCTTTCAACACTCTGGGATGTAGAATATCAGGTCCTGAGGACTGATCAACCTTCAGCCCCATTAATTTCTCCAATACAACCTTCTTACTAATACTAATTTCTTTCAATTCATCATTTTCCCTAATCCCTTGGATCTCTAATTCTGGGAGATTTCTTGTATCTTCCTCAGTGAAAACAGACACAAAGTAATCATTTAGCTTCTCTGACATTTCTTTATTTCCCACTATAAATTCTCCTGACTCTGCCTGTAATGGACCCAAATTTGTCTTAGCCAAATGTTTCTTTTTTACGTACCTGTAGAAGCTTTTACAGTCTGTTTTTATGGCTCAGTGACAGGAAAGAAAAGGTAATGGTCGACGGACGTTTTTGCAAATGGAAAGCAGTTTCCAGTGGCGTTCCACAGGGCTCATTGTTGGGTCCCTTGCTGTTTGTGGTATATATTAATGATTTGGAATTAAACGTGGGAGGCATGATCAGGAAATTTGCAGATGACACAAAAATTGGCCGTGTAGTTGATAGTGAAGAGGATAGCTGTAGACTCCAGAATCATATCAATGGTTTGGTTGATTGGCAGAAAAGTGGCAAATGGAATTCAATCTGGAGAAGTGTGAGGTAATACATTTGGGGAGGGCAAATGAAGCAAGGGAATACACAATAAATGGGAGGATATTGAGGGCGATAGAAGAAGTGAGAGACCTTGGAGTGCATGCCCACAGGTCCCTGAAGGTAGCAGGGCAGGCAGATAGAGTGGTGATGAAGGCATATGGAATGCTTTCTTTTATTGGCCAAAAGCAGGGATGTAATCCTGGAACTGTGTAAAACGCTGGTTAGGCCAGAGCTGGAGTATTGTGTACAGTTCTGGTCAACACATTACAAGAAGGACATAATTGCTCTGGAGAGAGTACAGAGGAGATTTACAAGAGTATTGCTAGGGCTTGAAAATTGCAGCTATGAGGAAAGATTGGATAGGTTAGGGTTGTTTTCCGTAGAACAGAAGAGGCTAAGAGGTGACTTAATTGAGGTACAAAATTATGAGGGGCCTAGATAGAGTAGACAGGAAGGACCTGTTTCCACTAGCACAGAGGTCAGTTATGAGGGGGCACAGATTTAAGAATTAGAATTAGAATATTACAGCGCAGTACAGGCCCTTCGGCCCTCGATGTTGCGCCGATCATCTGACCTACACTATTCCATTTACATCCATATGTCTATCCAATGACCACTTAAATGCCCTTAAAGTTGGCGAGTCTACTACTGTTGCAGGCAGGGCGTTCCACGCCCCTACTACTCTCTGCGTAAAGAAACTACCTCTGACATCTGTCCTATATCTTTCACCCCTCAACTTAAAGCTATGTCCCCTCGTGTTTGCCATCCTCATCCGAGGAAAAAGACTCTCACTATCCACCCTATCTAACCCTCTGATTATCTTGTATGTCTCTATTAAGTCACCTCTCCTCCTCCTTCTCTCTAACGAAAACAACCCCAAGTCCCTCAGCCTTTCATCGTAAGACCTTCCTTCCATACCAGGCAACATCCTAGTAAATCTCCTCTGCACCCTTTCCAAAGCTTCGACATCCTTCCTATAATGCGGTGACCAGAACTGCACGCAATACTCCAGGTGCGGCCTCACCAGAGTTTTGTACAGCTGCATCATGACCCCGTGGCTCCGAAACTCGATCCCCCTACTAATAAAGGCTAACACACCATATGCCTTCTTAACAGCCCTATTAACCTGGGTAGCAACTTTCAGGGATTTATGTACCTGGATACCAAGATCTCTCTGCTCATCTACACTACCAAGAATCTTCCCATTAGCCCAGTACTCTGCATTGCTGTTACTCCTTCCAAAGTGAATCACCTCACACTTCTCCGCATTAAACTCCATTTGCCATCTCTCAGCCCAGCTCTGCAGCCTATCTATGTCCCTCTGTACCCTACAACACCCTTCGACACTATCCACAACTCCACCGACCTTCGTGTCATCCGCAAATTTACTAACCCACCCTTCTACACCCTCATCCAGGTCGTTTATAAAAATGACAAACAGCAGTGGCCCCAAAACAGAACCTTGCAGTACACCACTAGTAACTAAACTCCAGGATGAACATTTGCCATCAACCACCACCCTCTGTCTTCTTTCAGCTAGCCAATTTCTGATCCAAAGCTCTAAATCACCTTCAACCCCATACTTGCGTATTTTCTGCAATAGCCTACCGTGGGGAACCTTATCAAACGCCTTACTGAAATCCATATACACCACATCCACGGCTTTACCCTCATCCACCTGTTTGGTCACCTTCTCGAAAAACTCAATAAGGTTTGTGAGGCACGACCTACCTTTCACAAAACCGTGCTGACTATCGCAAATGAACTTATTCTTTTCAAGATGATTATAAATCCTGTCTCTTATAACCTTTTCCAACATTTTACCCACAACCGAAGTAAGGCTCACAGGTCTATAATTACCAGGGCTGTCTCTACTCCCCTTCTTGAACAAGGGGACAACATTTGCTATCCTCCAGTCCTCCGGCACTACTCCTGTCGACAATGACGACTTAAAGATCAACAACAACGGCTCTGCAATCTCCTCCCTGGCTTCCCAGAGAATCCTAGGATAAATCCCATCTGGCCCAGGGGACTTATCTATTTTCACTCTTTCCAAAATTGCTAACACCTCCTCCTTGTGAATCTCAATCCCATCTAGCCTAGTAGGCTGTATCTCAGTAATCTCCTCGGCAACATTTTCTTTCTCTACTGTAAATACTGACGAAAAATATTCATTTAACGCTTCCCCTATCTCCTCTGATTCCGCACACAACTTCCCACTACTATCCTTGATTGGCCCTGTTCTAACTCTTATCATTCGTTTATTCCTGATATACCTATAGAAAGCCTTAGGGTTTTCTTTGATCCTATCCGCCAATGACTTCTCGTGTCCTCTCCTTGCTCTTCTTAGCCCTCCCTTTAGATCCTTCCTGGCTAGCTTGTAACTCTCAAGCGCCCTAACTGAGCCTTCACGTCTCATCCTAACATAAGCCGCCCTCTTCCTCTTGACAAGCGCTTCAACTTCTTGAGTAAACCACGGCTCCCTCGCTCGACAACTTCCTCCCTGCCTGACAGGTACATACTTATCAAGGACACGCATTAGCTGCTCCTTGAATAAGCTCCACATTTCGTTTGTGCCCATCCCCTGCAGTTTCCTTCCCCATCCTACACATCCTAAATCTTGCCTAATCGCGTCATAATTTCCTTTCCCCCAGCTATAATTCTTGCCCTGCGGTATATACCTGTCCCTGCCCATCGCTAAGGTAAACCTAACCGAATTGTGATCACTATCGCCAAAGTGCTCACCTACATCTAAATCGAACACCTGGCCGGGTTCATTACCCAGTACCAAATCCAATGTGGCATCGCCCCTGGTTGGCCTGTCCACATACTGTGTCAGAAAACCCTCCTGCACACACTGGACAAAAACAGACCCATCTAAAGTACTCGAACGATAGTATTTCCAGTCAATATTTGGAAAGTTAAAGTCCCCCATAACCACTACCCTGTTACTCTCACTCCTGTCGAGAATCATCTTCGCTATCCTTTCCTCTACATCTCTGGAACTATTCGGAGGTCTATAGAAAACTCCCAACAGGGTGACCTCTCCTCTCCTGTTTCTAACCTCGGCCCAGACTACCTCAGTAGACGAGTCCTCAAACGTCCTTTCTGCCGCTGCAATACTTTCCTTGATTAACAATGCCACACCCCCCCCTCTTTTACCCTCTTCTCTGTTCTTTCTGAAACATCTAAATCCCGGAACCTGCAACATCCATTCCTGCCCCTGCTCTACCCATGTCTCCGAAATGGCCACAACATCAGGATCCCAGGTACCAACCCATGCTGCAAGCTCACCCACCTTATTCCGGATGCTCCTGGCATTGAAGTAGACACACTTTAAACCAAGTTCTTGCTTGCCAGTGCCCTCTTGCGTCCCTGTAACCTTATCCCCTACCTCACTACTCTCAACAGCCTGTACACTGGAACTACAATTTAGGTTCCCATTCCTCTGCTGATTTAGTTTAAACCCCCCCGATGAGCACTAACAAATCTCCCCCCCAGGATATTGGTACCCCTCTGGTTCAGGTGAAGACCATCCTAAGGTGATTGGTAGAAGGTTTAGAGGGGACAGAGGGTGGTGGGTGGGTGTCTGGAATTCACTGCCTGGATCAGTGGTGGAGGCAGACACGATGGGCTGAATGACCTCTTTCTGTGCTGTGCTAATGCCTTGGGACACTTTACCATGTTCAAGGCTCTATACAAGAGCAAGTTATTGTTGTTGGGCTCGGAGAAGCGAAAACAAAACCAGCCACCTCTGATTACAACAGGATTCAGATGGGGATAAATGTAATACCCACCTCCCCACCCCCCCACCCCCACAACCCCTGCACCCCCACCAGGGTCTAACAGACCACAATGTTCACTGTTGAGGCTCAGACACATGTGGAACTGCCACTCTGTCAAGGTACCGGAAGACAGTGGAACCAGCAGCAAGATTTCATCAACATTGAACGAGGGAAGAGGTCAGTGAAGTAAAGATAGGATGGGGGACTTTAACTTTCCAAATATTGACTGGAAATACTATAGTTCGAGTACTTTAGATGGGTCTGTTTTTGTCCAGTGTGTGCAGGAGGGTTTTCTGACACAGTATGTGGACAGGCCAACCAGGGGCGATGCCACATTGGATTTGGTACTGGGTAATGAACCCGGCCAGGTGTTTGATTTAGATGTAGGTGAGCACTTTGGCGATAGTGATCACAATTCGGTTAGGTTTACCTTAGCGATGGGCAGGGACAGGTATATACCGCAGGGCAAGAATTATAGCTGGGGGAAAGGAAATTATGATGCGAT
Source organism: Heterodontus francisci (assembly GCF_036365525.1). NCBI lineage: Eukaryota > Metazoa > Chordata > Chondrichthyes > Heterodontiformes > Heterodontidae > Heterodontus > Heterodontus francisci. The sequence continues at coordinate 197,542,647 of NC_090375.1, forward strand.
TAGGCAAGATTTAGGATGTGTAGGATGGGGAAGGAAACTGCAGGGGATGGGCACAAACGAAATGTGGAGCTTATTCAAGGAGCAGCTAATGCGTGTCCTTGATAAGTATGTACCGGTCAGGCAGGGAGGAAGTTGTCGAGCAAGGGAGCCGTGGTTTACTCAAGAAGTTGAAGCGCTTGTCAAGAGGAAGAGGGCGGCTTATGTTAGGATGAGACGTGAAGGCTCAGTTAGGGCGCTTGAGAGTTACAAGCTAGCCAGGAAGGATCTAAAGGGAGGGCTAAGAAGAGCAAGGAGAGGACATGAGAAGTCATTGGCGGATAGGATCAAAGAAAACCCTAAGGCTTTCTATAGGTATATCAGGAATAAACGAATGATAAGAGTTAGAACAGGGCCAATCAAGGATAGTAGTGGGAAGTTGTGTGCGGAATCAGAGGAGATAGGGGAAGCGTTAAATGAATATTTTTCGTCAGTATTTACAGTAGAGAAAGAAAATGTTGCCGAGGAGATTACTGAGATACAGCCTACTAGGCTAGATGGGATTGAGATTCACAAGGAGGAGGTGTTAGCAATTTTGGAAAGAGTGAAAATAGATAAGTCCCCTGGGCCAGATGGGATTTATCCTAGGATTCTCTGGGAAGCCAGGGAGGAGATTGCAGAGCCGTTGTTGTTGATCTTTAAGTCGTCATTGTCGACAGGAGTAGTGCCGGAGGACTGGAGGATAGCAAATGTTGTCCCCTTGTTCAAGAAGGGGAGTAGAGACAGCCCTGGTAATTATAGACCTGTGAGCCTTACTTCGGTTGTGGGTAAAATGTTGGAAAAGGTTATAAGAGACAGGATTTATAATCATCTTGAAAAGAATAAGTTCATTTGCGATAGTCAGCACGGTTTTGTGAAAGGTAGGTCGTGCCTCACAAACCTTATTGAGTTTTTCGAGAAGGTGACCAAACAGGTGGATGAGGGTAAAGCCGTGGATGTGGTGTATATGGATTTCAGTAAGGCGTTTGATAAGGTTCCCCACGGTAGGCTATTGCAGAAAATACGCAAGTATGGGGTTGAAGGTGATTTAGAGCTTTGGATCAGAAATTGGCTAGCTGAAAGAAGACAGAGGGTGGTGGTTGATGGCAAATGTTCATCCTGGAGTTTAGTTACTAGTGGTGTACCGCAAGGTTCTGTTTTGGGGCCACTGCTGTTTGTCATTTTTATAAACGACCTGGATGAGGGTGTAGAAGGGTGGGTTAGTAAATTTGCGGATGACACGAAGGTCGGTGGAGTTGTGGATAGTGTCGAAGGGTGTTGTAGGGTACAGAGGGACATAGATAGGCTGCAGAGCTGGGCTGAGAGATGGCAAATGGAGTTTAATGCGGAGAAGTGTGAGGTGATTCACTTTGGAAGGAGTAACAGCAATGCAGAGTACTGGGCTAATGGGAAGATTCTTGGTAGTGTAGATGAGCAGAGAGATCTTGGTATCCAGGTACATAAATCCCTGAAAGTTGCTACCCAGGTTAATAGGGCTGTTAAGAAGGCATATGGTGTGTTAGCCTTTATTAGTAGGGGGATCGAGTTTCAGAGCCACGGGGTCATGATGCAGCTGTACAAAACTCTGGTGAGGCCGCACCTGGAGTATTGCGTGCAGTTCTGGTCACCGCATTATAGGAAGGATGTCGAAGCTTTGGAAAGGGTGCAGAGGAGATTTACTAGGATGTTGCCTGGTATGGAAGGAAGGTCTTACGAGGAAAGGCTGAGGGACTTGGGGTTGTTTTCGTTAGAGAGAAGGAGGAGGAGAGGTGACTTAATAGAGACATACAAGATAATCAGAGGGTTAGATAGGGTGGATAGTGAGAGTCTTTTTCCTCGGATGAGGATGGCAAACACGAGGGGACATAGCTTTAAGTTGAGGGGTGAAAGATATAGGACAGATGTCAGAGGTAGTTTCTTTACGCAGAGAGTAGTAGGGGCGTGGAACGCCCTGCCTGCAACAGTAGTAGACTCGCCAACTTTAAGGGCATTTAAGTGGTCATTGGATAGACATATGGATGTAAATGGAATAGTGTAGGTCAGATGATCGGCGCAACATCGAGGGCCGAAGGGCCTGTACTGCGCTGTAATATTCTAATTCTAATTCTAATTCTAATTCTAATTCTAATTCTAATGTACCTCACGTGGAGTTATGGTCATACACAGCAGGAGATTAACAATGAACATGGACAGCAGCTTATCCTCCTGGGTCAAGGGTCAGGGGTCATAAAGATGATGGAGGTGCTCACTGAAAAAGTTTGAGCTGAAGGTAAATATATATTTATTTTTTAAAAAATGCATTCTCATCATTGCTTCTCCATTTCACCAGTCCCACCCCACAGGAGAACTCATGATGAAGTTTAAGTTTAGTAGAACTAACATTGAAACTCTATTTAAAACTCAGGAAACGATGTCCGTATAACCATTGTGTCTGGACAGGATGTTGTTCCAGGAATAAAAATATTTGAAAACACAACTTTTTTTCCAAAAACAGAGAAAGGGGAGAGTTTATGACAGGAAATTAGAGGCCCATTCTTGTTCTCATCATTCGAGTTAAACAGGAGCCATTTTGTTAATAAATCACAAACGGGTGAAGTCCAGACTCAGTGAAAGGAAATCACTGGTGAAACAAAGAACCTTACAGCACAGCAGGAGGCCATTCAGCCCATCATGTCTGTGCTGGCTCTTTGAAAGATCTATCCAATTGGTCCCACTCCCCTGCTCTTTCCCCTTTTATCAAAATCCTTCAGAATCTTTATCACCTCGATTAAATCTCTCCTTAACCTGCTCTGATCTAAGGAGAATAATCCCCGTTTCTCCAGTCTCTTCCCATAGCAGAAGTCCCTCATTCCTGGGACCATTCTAGTAAATCTCCTCTGCACCCTCTCCAAGGCCTTTTAACACTCTGAGTACTTGTTTTGCACACGCCTTTGCTGTGTATTAAAACACGCCCGAGGAGAGCGAAGGTTTCATTGTATGCTCATCAATGCTTGAATCGCCGAACAGCAAACAGTGCTGATTGTTCATCCAGTCAGTCTGCTGGCTGTTTATCACTGGGTGAGCTCACGTGCATTCTGAGGCTATCCTCACTCAGACTGCCCCGTCCACCACACAAACAATCTGTGTTTAAGACTGGCAATCGATTTTACCAGCCAAAAAACAATGACCATTAAGCCGGTTACAGAGTCTTCAACACTCTGCTTATTTCCAGCATAGACGGCCGTGCTTTACTCCATAGCTCACACCTCAGTGAGGTGCACCGTGTCAGGAACAGACATCAGTAAATAAAATTTCATTAATGTTCAATAATCTTTTGTGTACTTTAAACCCTTCTAATCCCCTCTCAGTGGTGTGGAGTTACAGTTTGTAATAGGCACTGACTGCAGTTTAAATAAAGCTGCGGGTTACATTGAAACGGGAAATGGTTGGAGAAAGGTTGCTGCACAGTTGAGTCATTTGGTGAATTGCATGTGCTGCCTGTATCTGCTGCTGTTTAAGTGGCTAAAAGGCTGCCACAGGCACTGAAGGGTTAAAGTTATCCAACACAGAGGACATGCAATTTCTTGGAGAACACAGACTGACTCCCGCAAACAGACACACAAACACATTGCCACTTTATCTGCTTGTCTTTTGATAGAAGCAGTTTTTTAGTGACAGCAACATCCGGTGGGTCATTGGGCAGACAGTGACTGCTCGATCCCAGGATATGGGCATTTGGGAAGCTTTTCCCTCTTTTACAGCGACCGTTGAACTATCGCATCCTGGCTTTACAGAAGGTTCATTAAAGCTGACAGTTCACCAATCACAGCTCCTCCGCTGATTAAAGCGAGAGACCCTTCCAGTTACGACATCAACAAAAAACAAATTGCATTAATAAAGCGCCTTTAACGTAGTAAAACATCCTAAAGGCACTTCACAGGAGGGTTATCAGACAAAACGTGGCACCAAGTCACATAAAGAGATATTAGGGCAGATGACCAAAAGTTTGGTCAAAGAGGTAGGTTTTAAGGAGCATCGTAAAGGAGGAGAGAGAGGTAGAGAGGTTTAGAGAGAGAATTCCAGAGTTTAGGCCCCAGGCAGCTGAAAGCACGGCTGCCAATGGTGGAGCGATTAAAATCAGGGATGCTTAAGAGGCCAGAATTGGAGGAGAGCAGAAATCTAGGAAGCTTGGACAGCTGGTGAGAGAGAGAGAAGAGAGAGATGCCTTAATATAGCTCTCCAATGAAGAGCAGGGGCGGACTATTTTTAATTCCTTATCTGTGGAATTCTGCACACATGTGTTTGTTTACTGGATGGCTGTGTGTATTATAGGCCTGATGTTCCATTCACTGCTCCTGGTGATCACACACCATCTCTAAGATGGCTCTGCCTCAGCCCACTCTGTGATACCATTTACTTGCTGGAGTTCTACTGATGAACACCAACAGATGCTAAATTGGATCCTGGTTTGCATGTTTGTCAATACTGAACCTGCCCTGGTGGGATTTATAAAAACATCATCTGATTGATATCAGGCGTTCATTGATGTCACATACTAACAAGAGAACAATCAGGTTCCCTGATGTGAGTTTATTGTTTATTAAAGATATCCCCAGGTTGTGAAAGGCTCTATATAAATGTAAGTCTTTTTTATGGGTACAATGTTTGTGCAGAAGTGGTAAATCCCAGTGATTAGGCAGCCTTGGTTAAAAAGAAATTGGATCAGTTATGGTGACCAAATCTTTATCAGATTTACTTGTGAAAGAAATGAAAAGGTTGCATCCCTTCTTCGGTAAGTAAAGAGTTATCCTGGCTTCTATTGATCATCTGTTTGAGGAATACTCTCCAGATGTGGTAGAGACCTTGCTTTTGTTTGCTAAATCCACTCTTCTGTTCACTACATCAATTACCTTGACCCTAGGGCTTTCAAAGACATTCAGCCTGTCACAGTGAGGGCCATTTGCTTTGGTAGCTGTCATGCTAATGAATCCATGTTCACATTATCATTAAACCATTAGAAAGAGAACCAGCCCGATGTTCTACATAGAAACTTTGTCCCAGTTTAATAGTGCAAATAGTAGACCCATTTGTGAATCATTTAAAGTGTTTGTGTTACACTCTAGTCTTTCAATCACCCAACATTCAGATTTCATGGTTATTGTGTTGTCCTATTGCTGCTTCTTTCTGCAGCGGGTTATATCACCTGGGACCGTCCACACTGTGTGTTGGTGTCACTGCCGTTAGCCGTGGCTCCGAAGATAGCGGTCTCCGAGTCAAGTGGTCATGTGTTTGTAACCCATTCCAGAGATTTGAGTCCAAAGTCCCGGCTGACATTCTCGTGCAGTATTGAGGGAATGCTGCACTGCCTCTTTTGGGGGAGATGCTAAACCAAGGCCCGTCTGCCCTCTCGGGTGGATGTAAAAGATCCCACTGCACCATTCTGAAGTAGAACAGGAGGGGTTCTCCCTGGTGTCCTGGCCAATATTTATCCCACAGCCAACATCACAGAAACAGATTACCTGGTCATTACCACATTGCTCTTTGTGAGAGCTTGCTGTGCACAAATTGGCTGCCACGTTTCCTACATTACAACAGTGAGTGCCTTTGGCAAGTGCTTCATTGGCTGACACAGTCTCAGAATAAGAGGTAGGCCATTTAGGACTGAGATGAGGAGGAGTTTCTTCATTCAGAGGGTGGTGAATCTGTGTAATTCTCTACCCCAGAGTGTGGTGGAGGCTCAGTCATTGAGTCTGTTCAAGACAGAGATCGATAGATTTCTAGGTATTTAAGATATCAAGGGATATGGGGGTAGTGCAGGAAAACGGCATTGAAGTAGAAGATCAGCCATGATCTAGCTGAATGGCAGAGGAAGCTGGAGGGGCCGAATGGCCGCCTGCTCCTATTTCCTATGTTCCCAAGTTAGCATTACTCAATATCATAAAATTATAAAAGCATTCTCGAGATGTGGGCATCACTGGCAAGGCTGGCATTTATTGCCCATTGTGAGTTGACTTGAGAAGGTGGTGGTGAGCCTTCTGGAACCACTGATCAACAGGTTTGATAAACTGAGGGGTTTGCTGGGACATTACTGAGGGCAGTTAGTAGACAAGCACATTGGCCTGGGACTGGAGTCACATATCGACTCAGACCAGGTAAAGACAGCAGGGTTCCTTCCTTAAAGGACATTAATAAAGCAGTTGTGCTTGTGCAAATTCATACTCTCCTAGTGATTAAACAAGTAATTTAAGTTTGATCTGTCTTTTAAGGGATGCAAAATGCAATTATTAGAGGTCAATTTCTTGCCCATTTATGATTTTTGAAGCTCTATTTCAGGCACGCATGGGCAAAGCAGGATCCACAGACAGTTCCAAGCTCCTCCATTATCTTCCTCTGCCTATCGCAACTCCACTCCCTCAAATTCAGTTAGATTCTGTTTGTGCCCTGTATCAAGAAGCTGCCTGTTCACTAATGACAGGAGCTGAGGGGAGACAGAAAGGACCAGAATCAAATTCCGCGGGCCTGATTTGATTAAGGGGAGTTGGTGGTGGGCCGGCTGAGCAATGGTCAAAGGATGAGCTGTCAGCATCAATAGAGATTTGGAGACAGAAAAGCCAAGTGATAGCCAGTAAAGTGAATCATGTCAGGGTGACAAGCTTTGTTTCTGAAGAGTGACACTCCGATGGGAAATTAGAAGGAGATCCAACTGCTTGGCAGATCACTCACACATTGGCTGTGTGACTCTCACACCTAGTGGCAAATCTAAAAAGGAGTGGAGTGTTCCCAATCTAATAGCAATAGCAGTGAGTGGCCCTTAATTCCTGAACCACTCACACACACTTCTTTTAGTTTCAATTTTAAAATGTAAAAGAACTGTTGATAAATTTATAGCATTACATAGAAATTGCTACATCGAGGCAGGCCATTCGGCCCAACCAGTCTGTGCTGGTAGGAGGAGCAGTATCCTAAACCCATATACCCACCTATTTCTATCTCCCTCTCTCTCATTTTTCTTCAACCATCTATTGAACCTATCCTGAATGTTGAAATGCTCTCTGTGCCAATCCCAGCCTCACACCCTCTTTGTAAAAACAGTTTCTCCTGCTCTCTGTCCTAAATCTCTTCCATTTAATCTTATATCTATGTCCCCTTGTGCTAGACTGGAAATGGTCTCAGGAAAGATTTTAACTCTGATGGATACAGCCATTCTGAATCCAAACTGGGATGCTCCAGCATTGATTAATTTAGTCAGTATAAGGATTAGTCTCTTAAAGGGCCTCATGCCAACTCTTCACTGCTGGGAGCATAAAGAATATTCATCCCTAATGGACAGGGACACACTGAGTACTTTAAGTACCCTATAGACTGACAATAAAACCCCAGTATCACTCGTGGTTCCTGGTAATTAGTCTCAAGACGATCTGGACAAAGAACTAAGCCAATCCACCAAAGAGACATATAGCTCTTGACTGGGAATAGCCAATAGGAGGTTGTGATGTGCTGGCATCTGGGTTCAGTCCAACTGTTGGGCTGTGATTTTGGGCTTTTATTGAAAGTAGGACATCTAATCTTAGAGGTGAGACATCCTGACAGTAAGTGGGCTGTCCATTTATGGAATATGTTAGCCAAGCATGACAGTGTTTGAATAGGATTGACTGGACTACAAGTTTAGCACAGTGAAGCCGATACATTTTAGACCCCTCTCCCACCCACAATAATCAGAAATTACAGAAATTATAATGTTTTTCTAATGCTTTGTCTTTCTAAACAATATTTCTGCTTTTCTGATTGAGAGATTTACATTGGCACCAACCCCCTCCGTCACTCCCTGTGTCTGATCAGGAGGTGACCACTGGAGTCAGGTCAATGGTGTTCATTGGGCTCCACACAGGTCTGGCCTTGATCAGCTCTTAATGAACTGGGTTAAAATATAAAAAGACAATGGGCGAGGTACGAGCAAGCAGCCTCACAGTGTTTGAGAAATTAAGGAACAGAGCGAAGGACACTCTTGAAGTCAGGAATTTTGAGACTTATGATGTTGGTATTGACAGATTATAAAATATTGTTCACCCGAGCCTGCCCCATCAGTGTAAAAAAAACTGTCCATCAGCTCCTCTAAATTTCAAATTCAGCGCCCCAGACTCCTCAGCATTGTCCAGAATGTATTATGCCTGGGATTGAAGTAGCTCTGGGTTTTGAAAGCAGTCAAGGTATTGCAAGTTATTCTGGTCTAAGGAAACCTTGCTCCAGGAAAGGTCTTTGACTTAAAGAGACACTGTCCCTCAAGTTAAAGGGGCAAATTTTCCTGTTGGTGATGGAGTGTGGTGAGTCAGGGTCTTCACAGCATTTATACAGCTCAGGCCGGGACATCCAATGGCACACGATTCTTGTCATCCTGCCAAAAACCAGGATAACCTTGCAAAATGGCATGTGACGAATATAAAGACCTTGCATTTCTATAGCGCCTTTCACGATGTCCCAAACCGGTTTACAGCCAGTGAAGTACTTTTGAAGCTTGGTCACTGTTGCACTGTAGGAAACACAACAGCCAATTTGCGCACAGCAAGATCCCATAAACAGCATTGTGATAATGATCAGATAATCTGTTTTTGTGATGTTGATTAAGGGATACATATCGGCCCCAGGACACTGGGGAGAAGTCTCCTTCTCTTCTTCAACTAGTGCTGTGGGGTCTTTTACATCCATCTGAGAGGGCAGAAGGTGCCTTGGTTTAATGCATCATCTGAAAAACAGCATCTCCAACCACGCAGCACTCCCTCAGTATTATACTGGAGTGTCAGAATAGAATTTGTACTCAAATCTCTGGAGTGGGACATGAACCCACCGTTGTATATTTTTGATAGCGTTTAAGATGTTAGGTTGAGCTAGAGCGTTCTCGGAGTCTGTGTAGGTCTAAATAATAACTCGTTTATTGTATTTGCACAACTATATACACTCTCCTGAAGCAAGTCTTGCTAACACCTCTCATGGTGCTTCTTCCTTCTTCCAAGCCTATTATCCATGTGACTATCATATCATCATCATCACTGCTACAGTGGGAGGGGTTACTCTCACTGTCTCAAACAGTAACCTTTTCATAAAACACCCACTGCCTTCTGTTTCGGAGGAGAGAGTGCTGCCCACTGAGACACAGACATCAGGTATATTATTAATATTTTAAAACAGCCAACAAGTGCACTGTCAGCAAGCATTGCATTCGGGTTCTCACATTAACTCTGCTATTCAGAATGCAGTCAGACTGCTGCTACTGTCAGACTGCTCTCTGTGAAGTGAAACAGGAGTAATACTGCCAGCTGGGCATTGCTCCCTGCTGCAGTAAGTTGAACCTGAACTTATTCCCCAAACTGCTGATTTAAGTGTGACTGTCTGCTGCCTGTAAAACTGTAAAGATTCCATGTCAACACTTTAAAAATTCTCAACTCAATGGGTGGACAGCTTGGCTCCTTGTCAGGAGCCATAGTGCAGTCAGTGCGTTGTTATCCTGGATGGGTTGACACTCTTACAGTGCAGGAGGAGGCCATTCAGCCCATCGTGTTTGTGCTGGCTCTTTGAAAGCTATATCCAATTAGTCTCACTCCCCTGCTCTTTCCCATAACCCTGTAAACTTTCCCCTTCAAATATTCAAATCCTGGAATTCCCTTCCTAACAGCACTGTGTGTATACCAACACTCCAAGCACTGCAGCAGTTCAAAAGGCAGTTCACCACCACCTTCTCAAGGGCAATTAAGTACGGGCAGTAAATGCTGGCTGATCCAGTGATGATCACATCCCATGAATGGATACATTAAAAAAAATCCAATTCCCTTTTGAAAGTTACTGTTGAATCTGCTTTCTTTCAGGCAGCACATTCCAGATCATAACTTGCTGCATAAAAACATTCTCGTCTCCTCCTCTGTTTTTTTTGCCAATCACCTTAAATCTGTGTCCTCCGTTTCCTGACCCTCCTGCCAGTGGAAATAGTTTCTCCTTATTTACTCAATCATAATTTTGAACACCTCTATTAAATCTCCCTTTTAACCTTCTCTGCTCCGAGGACAGCGATCCCAGTGTCACCAGCCTCTCCACATAACTGAATTCTCTCATCCCTGATACCATTCCAGTAAAATAAAAGCAAAATACTGCAGATGCTGGAAACCATTCTAGTGAATCTCCGCTGCACTCTCTCCAAGGCCTTGACATCCTTCCTAAAGTGTGGTGCCCAGAATTGGACACAATTCTCCAGCTGAGGCAGAACTCAGTGATGTATAAATGTCAGGTACATGGGCATCCTGGATGAGATACCACAGCACTTGGTTTTAATCAATACAGACATCAAGTTGGGATCTGAACCCCCCGTTTTACTACCATCTTTGTGTTGATGCCCAGCACAAACTCCTGGTGCAAATGACTCCTGTATAACTCCTGTCTCAGTTCCTCAGATGTCCCCAGTGGGATCGTATCTGAAGTAGGCAGCTAAGGGTTTTGACGGTTGAGAGGTGATCTCATCGAGTTTAAGATGTTTAAAGGATTTGACAGGGTAGATAGAGAGAAACTATTCTCTCTGGTGGGAGGAGTCCAGAACAAGGGGGCATAACTTTAAAATTAGAGCCAGGTTGCTTAGGGCTGATGCCAGGAAGCACTTCTTCACACAAAGGGGAGTGGAAATCTCGAACTCTCTCTCCCAAAAAGCTGTTGAGGCTGGGGGCTCAATTGGAGCTTCCCAGACTGAGTTCAATAGATTTTTGGAAATAATCGGCAGCCGTGGAGAGACAAACAGAGTTAACGTTACAGGTCAGTGACCTTTCAGCAGAACGGTTCTGATGGAAGGTCACAGACCTGAACCATTGACCCTGTTTCTCTCTCCACGGATGCTGCCAGACCTGCTGACTGTTGCTCGCATTTTCTGTTTTATTTCAGATTTCCATCATCTGCAGTATTTTGCTTTGATATGGACAGAGTTTTGTCGGGTAAGAGTGTTAAGCAATGTGGAGCAAAACCGGCTAATGGAGTTGAGGTCACAGATCAGTCATGATCGAATTGAATGGTGGAGCATGTTTGAGGGGCTGAATGGCCTCCTTCCGTTCCTGTGATTCAGGGCTGGATTTGCTATTTCTGCCCTTGAGGCTCATTGGTCACTCGTGACTCTGCCTGCTTTTACCAACATGTTTTGTGCATATTTACATTGCAGCGAGCTAGTTGCCAAGGCCATGTGAAGGAAGACAGTGCACTTGTAAATTCTAATCCACCATCCTTTGATAAGTTGGGTGAACATGAAAGAAACCAGGGGCTGGTCTTGTAGGTTTAATATTCTGTCTCTGTGCTGGCAGTAAACGTTCTCCAATATAACTGGTCTACTAATGGAGTAATAAATACAATCAGCAGATTTCACATAGATAAGCCATTAGTGCCACAAGGTGAATACTCCAGAAACCTGTCAAATCATTAATGTCGATATGATCTGCACATTTACATTCCTCGCCATGCGGAGCTGGGAACTTGTAAATGCAAAGATTAACTCTCGCAGCCTTCCGAGCTGGTATGTGGTCGGTGCTATTTATTATGTTTTACAAATCATTTTCTCCCTTCCCTGTAGCCATCTCATGCTGAATAAAGTACAAAATTCCCAATTCCCACTGTTCGGTTTGAAGGTTCCAGGGCTATACAGTGTGCTTGTTGATTGGTCCAGGCTAATCATGTGACACCAAGGATCAATTAGATGTCAACATTTAGTCCATCCTAATTGCCTGCTGAGTTAAATGTTTGACCAATTTCAGCCATCCTAATATCTCCTGTTCCCTCTCCTCCCTCCCAGATAGTTTGCTCCTCTCTGCCTACTCTGTGCCCCTTCCCAGAGCAGAATCTAATCTCCTGACCCAGACCCTCTGTTGCTTTGCAGTCATATCGGTTCATCCTTGCCAACGCAGTCTCTTCCCAGATTCCCAGCTCAGAAGCTGCATGTTCGGGCCTTTTCTTTAAAAAAGCATGTGTGAGATACAAATTCAGTAAATCAGTAAAGGGGTGTGTGAGCTGCATTCAGACATGTACAGAAATACAGAGGAGGGAGGGGACAGAAAAATTAGGACAAAATCAGGATAGACAGGATGAAGACAAAGAGCGAGTCTTTCATCTGTTGGCTGCCCATTTGATGCCTGCATCAACTTTCAGGTGGGCCTATAAATGAGCATCCAACACCCCAGCCCCTAAACAGGCAGGAGGCTGCTTCAATATGCAAATCAGGGTCCTATGCCTATGGTAGGACATCAATAGCAACTATTAAGGGGAAATGAGTGACTCATATGTGGTGAATATTAGTCCCATTTCTCTAGCTGTTTGTGAGATGCTTAAAGAGATCACTGGGATCCTGTTCCAAAATGGAAGATTTCCAGGTTATTTTTATTCAAGGTTTCTGTGAGATCAGGAGGAGTGGGAGTTTTCTCCTGAGCTTCCCAAAAATCCTCTGGCTTGCTGTCACCCTGCCACCCCCCAACCTGGAACAGGCCACTTCCACTGACCTTCTGCGTGCCGTACATGGTCAATTGTCCCGCCCAGGAGACCAACATGCTGCAGCGTTTTTGATTGGCTGACTCAATGTTAACCGGAAAATGGTTCGTGCAGTGACCATTTTGGGCAGTCACCATGGGTATAGCACCAATACTGAAACCATCAGTGCCCAACCTGCAAGTCTCCTGCAATCACACACAGTTTGACCTTTTCCTGGACCATAAAAATTGATGACCAGAAAAGAGCAAAGGCTGATCTAGTGGGAGAGCCCAAAACAAGTGGGAACAATTAGAGCCAGGCTGTTCTGGGGTGATGTCAGGAAACATTTCACACAAAGGAGAGTGGAAATCTGAAACACTCTCCCCCAAAATGCTGTTGAAGCTGGGAGTTAATTGGAAATTTCAAAACTGGGGTTGATAAATATTTGTTAGGTCAGGGTATTAAAGGTTATGGAACCAAGGTGGGTAGATGGAGTTAAGAATCAGATCAACCATGATCTAACTGAATGATGGAACAGGCTCAAGGGGCTGAATGGCCTCCTCCTGTTCCCAATTCACCATCACCCATCCTGCTGGTCACATGATACAATGATAATTGAGTTATTGACCAATCACAGTGATCAATCTCTATCAATGAGTTTACAACAGATCCAGACATGAGGTGAGGAAAACCCCCAGTGATGGAGATCTTTGGAAAACATAGGTCCAAAGTCACCTGTTCCTCCCGAGCACACTCCACTCAACACACGTCAGGCTGAATCTTCCAACTTTGAAAGTTTTCGGTGTTGGGACTGTTTTTGGGTTCCGACCCCATTCAGGGCAGCAGGAGCACCTTCCGGGCTAGTTTTACAGTAGGCACCGAATGAAGAGACTGCGCCCAGGATCGCCATGGAATTAGGGACGGTGGGTGGTTTGTGGAGGCAGGAGGACGGGTCAGCGTGTGAGACTGCAAGGCTGCTTGGCAGCCTTCACTGTGTCTGCAGTGAGAGTGTCACTGGTGTGCGTGGGACACTCGAGGGCCTGGACAAAATGGAGCAGTGAAACAGCTGGAGACAACGGCCACCACTTCCTCATCACCAGCACTGTTCCTTACTGCAGTCTCCTGGAGATTGGAAGGAAATTGCAAAGCCTCTGTCTGCAGAGGAGCTCGGGCTGGTCAATTTGCATCTTAAGGTGGTAGATTTAATTTATTTGTCGTAGCGCTCAGACTGCCCGCTCTGCACCCGCCTCCTGTTACCTGACAAGCTGCAGTTACAGCGGGTGTCAGAGTGAAGGCACTGCAAGAGGGGAAGAGGCAGCTTTTCGAAGCACAGATAAAGGGGAAAGGAGGACGTTACTGAAGCTGGGTTATTGGAGGCGGTGCTACTGTAACGGATATGATGGAGATAGAGAAACATTGAAAAAGAGAAAAACAAATAATCCAAATGCAAAATACTGCAGATGCTGGAAATCTGAAACAAAAATAAAAATGCTGGAGATACTCAGCAGGTCAGGCAGCATCTGTGGAGAGAGAAACAGAGCTAACCTTTCGGGTCAATGACCTTTCATCAGAACGGTCCCTTGACGCTGGCAAGGCTAGAATACTTAATGTGTACTTTGTATCGGTGTTTACTAAGGAAGAGGAATATAACAAAATATTGGTAGAAGTGGAGAGAGTAGAGGCAATAGATAGGGTAAAAATTGAGAGTGAGGAGATACTGGAAAGACTGGCTATGTTTAAGGTAGATAAGTCACCTGATCTAGATGGCTTGTATCCCAGGTTGTAAAGGAAGTGAGAGTGGAGATAGCGGAAGAGCTTGCCATAATCTTCCAATCTTCCCTAGATATGGCGGGGGGTGGGGGGGGGGGGGGGGGGGCGGGGGGGGGGGAGGTGGGGAGGCGGTTGCCAGAGGATTGGAGAGTGGCAAATGTGACACCCTTATTCAAGAAAGGGTGTAAGGACTGTCCTAGTAATTACAGGCCAGTTAGTTTAACATCAGTAGTGGGTAAGGTTTTAGAAACAAGAATCAGGGAAAAAATCAACAGGCACTTGGAGAGGTTTGAGTTAACTAAGGATAGCCAGCACAGATTTATAAAGGCAGATCCTGCCTGACTAACTTAATTGCATTTTTTGATGATGTTACAGAGAAGGTTGATGAAGGGAATGAGGTGGATGTTGTTTATTTGGATTTTAAGAAAGTATTGATTTGGTACCAAAAGGCTTGTTAACAAAATTGAGGCTCATGGAATAGGAGGGTCAGTGTCCAAATGGATAAAAAAAATTGGCTTAAGGATAGAAAACAGCGAGTCATAGCAAATGATTGCTTTTCAGACTGGAGGATGGTAGACAGTGGTGTTCCCCAAGGGCCAGTGCTAGCTTCACTGCTTTTTTTGTCATATATAAATTACTTGGATCTTGGAATACAGGGAAGAATCTCAAAATTTGCTGACGACACCAAACTTGGAGGTGCGGCAAACAGTGAGGATGATATGAACCACCTGCAACAGGACATAGATAGGCTAGCAGAATGGGCAGACAGGTGGCAGATGGAGTTTAGTACTGACAGGTGTGAGGTGATGAATTTTGGCAGAAGGTAATTGGGAGAGGCAATATATAGTTAATGGCACAATTCTAAAGAGTGTGCAGGAACAGAGGTACCTGGGGATGCATGTATATTGATCTTTGAAAGTGGCAGGACATATTGAGAATGTGATTAGTAAAGCATATGTGATCTTGGGCTTCATAAATAGAGGTATAGAGTACAAAAGCAGGGAAGTTATGTTGAACCTTTATAAAGCTCTTGTTAGGCCCCAACTAGAGTATTGCATCCAGTTCTGGTCACCACACTTCAGGAAGGATGTGAGGGTCCTTGACAGGGTGCAGAGGAGATTTACCAGAATGGTTCCAGGGATGAGGGAATTTTAGTTCCAAGGTTGGTTGGAAAAATTGGCATTGTTCTCCTTGGAGCAAAGGAGATTGAGGGGAGATTTGATAGAGGTTTACAAGATTATAACAGGCCTAGATAAGTTAAACAAGGAAAACCTGTTCCCATTAACTAATGGTACAAGGACTAGGGGACACAGATTGAAGGTTTTGAGCAAGAGATGCAGGGAGAATATGAGGAAGAACTTTTGTACACAGTGGCTGGTAATGACCTGGAACTCGCTGCCCATGAGGGTGGTGGAAGTGGAAATCACCTCAGTGATTTCAAAAGGAAATTGGTTGGCCACTTGAAGGAAATAAACTTGCAGGGCTATGGGGATTGAGCGAGGGAGTTGGACTTACTGGATTGCTCCACGGTGAGCTGGCATGGACTCGATGGGCCAAATGGCCTCCTTCTATGCCGTAAATGACTCTATGACTTCCTCCTACTTCCCCCTGGTCCATGACCCCACCACCCAACATCAAGCCAGTGCCTCCAGGACTATCACTGACCTCATCTCCTCTGGAGATCTTCCCTCCATGACTTCCAACTTCATAGACCCCCAACCCCAAGTCCTCCCCAAGATCCACAAACAGGACTGCCCCGGCAGATCTATCGTTTCAGCCTGTTCCTGCCTCACTGAACTGATTTCTTCCCATTTCGACTCTAGTTTTTCTCCCCCTGTCCTGTTTCTTCCCACCTGCATCCGTGACTCTTCAAAGCTCTCCTCAACGTCAGCAGTTTCAAGTTTCCTGGCCCTAATTGTCTCATTTTCACCATGGGCATCCAATCCCTCTACACCTCCCTCCCCCACCAGGACAGCCTTCCAGCTCTCCGCTACTTGCTTAAACGGAGGCCCAACCAGTCCCCATCCACCACCACCCTCCTCCACCTGGCTGAACTTGTTCTCACATTGAACAACTTCTCCTTTTAAGTAATAATCCAGAACTGCTCTATATGAGATATAATACTGCACACTGTGATACTTAAACCCTTCCAAAGGCTCCACCCTAATCTGCTGTTTCCAAGTACCCCTTCCTTCAGAATTAGCCATACGGCATGAATCGTTCTACTATGTCACACATTTGTTGGCTGGGGTCAGAGGTGAAGTGATATATTAGTGGAGCTCTCCTCAGCTACCCTGCAATAGCTCTTTAGTGATGAAATTGTAACTTAAGAAGTGCATGTAAATCAAGAGTAGAGAGTGGGAGCTGGGATGTCTCCTCTCAGCAGCTCAGTGTGATTCGCTTGCACCATTTCAGCAGTTCTTTAGGCAATAAATCCTGGAGAGCAGACTCGACGGGCTGCTCAGTGAGTCAGGTGTGATCCCAGAGCCGGTTCTACATACCAGAGACTGTGGTGGGATTAGAGATGTTACAGAAATGTAATACTTTGGGATTTCTGTAATAGTTTAGAAGTACAAATGCTGGCAACATTTGCAGTGCAGAAACTGTGAATTAAAGGTGCTTGTGCTAATAATTGACTGCTGGATCACTCTGCTCTTTAAAGCGGTGAGACTCCTCATCACATTTCTTGTTCAATTTGTAGCCAGTTACTGGACTATTGTATTTCCAATTGCAAACTGCAATCTGCATTGTTGTTAACAGTCATTCAACACATGTATACCAAACAGTTATTTACTAACTTCCTGTCCATTCTTCATCATGTACACCCCTGTTTAGAACTTCTTCCTGGTGAGCATTGCTCCTGTAGCGAGGTGACTTGCTCCTGCTCCTGCCCAGTCCCACACCAATGTAGTTGACTCTTAACTGTCCTCTGTAGTATCCTAGTTCAGCTATATCAAAACTGCTACTATTGGCTCAACATCACCTTCTCAGGACAACTAGGGATGGGCAATAAATGCTGGCCTGGCCAGCAACGCTCACATCCCGAGAATGAATTATAAAAAAGAACTTAGGTGCAATTCTGTGCAACCATGAACAGTTAGCTCAAGTAACCTGTTCATCTGTGCCTTCTGTAGCTCGGTAATAATCATTGCTGAGTCTGTCGTTCAATACTTCACTCCTTCTGTGCTATCACTGTACTACCATGGAACCTTTTTGAAGTCAATCATAGAATGATGGAGGCCATTCAGCCCATCGTGCCTGTGCTGGCTCTTTGAAAGAGCTATCCAATTAGTTCCAGTCCCCTGTTCTTTCCCCATAGCCCTGCAAATGTTTTCTTTTTGAGTAGATACCCCATATATCCTGGAAGTTGCTATAGAATCTACTTCAGGCAGTTCATTCCAGTTTGGGGCAAGGTGCTGCTTAAAAACATTTTGCTCATCGTCCCTCTGGCTTTTCTGGCAAAATCCTAGTTGGTTTCATATTTGTGAGAGAACTAAGGTACATGATCAGCCAGAGCTGCTGGCAGTGAAGCAGGAGTTGGATTGAAGGCTTCATGAGAGTTCAAACCATGAGCATGAAGTTTGAGTGTTGCTGAAGACGCTGTGAAGCCCTGGGTCCAGTTATTGACTTGTATCCTGCAGCAAGATGTCTTCAGTTCGGGAGACCTTCAGCACATTGAGCGATGAGCTACGCCAGTCTGGAGCCGTCCCAGTAGTTTCAATCATCAGGTTGGTCACAAAAACACACTGTGAAAGGGGAAGAGTACATGTTGAAAGTTGTAGGTTATAATGAGAGAAAAAGTGTCGACAGCTCGAGTCTGTGCTTGGAGTCTGATCTATGAACATTGGAGGCTTCTAATCAGGTGTTATTGTTGGATGTGGTACAGAAAATCCTTCTGCATTTTTGCAAGTGTTTTGGGGAAAGCTCCACAATGATGCATGTTTAGGGAAGGAGGAGCAATTCCAATCTAATCACACAGCAACATGGGTTAGGGCTGAGTCACTGACAGGACAGAAACATGTGGCCCTCCTGACCCAGCCAGAAGCAGGGAGGGATCACTTAACCATATCAGAGAGTTTCCCTGGGGTGGGGATGGAGTTTGACTGTGACTGGACTCAAGATCACAGGAACCAACATGGGTTCAACTGATGGAATATACTTCAGACAGTGTACATCCATCACTTGTGTTAGCCGTGACTCAGTAACACTCTCACCTCCGAGGGCCGTGGGTTCAAGTGCTATTCCAGTTCAACAGCAGGTAGAATTGTCCCCTGCCTCACTCTACACCTGACAACAGGTGCAGGAGCAGAGCAGCTCCCCACCTGTGCAACACTCTGAAAGGGGCTGATCGACTGAAACAGGTGGGTGCTTTGAACACGTGGGGGGGGGCACTTCCAAAGTGGCACCAGGGGTCTCATAACCTATGACATTAAACCGAAAGGGGCTCAGGGGTTAACTTACTGCCTGATTTTCCATTTTACACAACTAAGGAAGACCCACTTCACTCTACAGAATTGTACAGATTTCAGGAGCGCTAATCCACGCTGGGTGATTTGACAATCCAGATTTTCCCACAAATAATAGTTCCAGTTCAAATTGGGAGAAGTCACAAAAGATTTCCTTTATAAGGTTTTGTTGGCCATTTGGGACTATCTTGAATTATCATCGCAGGCATCCCTGTGTTATCAGTAGATACACAAACACCTTTCCTCCCCCCAAATCCCTGTTTGTTCCTGGTGAAATGATGAGCTAAATAAACAAGTTTTCAGAAAATTGGGGAATAACGATCAAATGCAACCCCTACCACCCACCCCTGCCGCCGCTGCCCACTCCCTTTCCCTCCCCCTCCCTCTCCCTCTTTCCCTCTCTCTTTCTTGCCCCCTCACTCCCCTTTTACTCTCTCCTTTCTCTCCCTCTCTCTCTCCCTCTTTCTCTCTCAATGGGGCGGATCTTATGACATTACGTGGGCTGGGACCATTTCCAGGTCCCATTTCGATGGTGTTTGAGGGACGCCTGCCACTGCAATCTTCCTAGAGGGGCCTCTGGGAGCCCTGCTCAATTACAGGCGGGCAGGATGCACAGGCGGGAGAGGTAGGCATTGCCAGTGTGTAGCTGGGAGCAGGCGGGAGAGGTCAGCACTGCCAGTGTAGCTGGGAACTGGAGGGAGAGGTCAGCACTGCCAGTGTAGCTGGGAACTGGAGGGAGAGGTCAGCACTGCCAGTGTAGCTGGGAGCAGGCGGGGGACGTCAGCACTGCCAGTGTAGCTGGGAGCAGGCGGGGGAGGTCAGCACTGCCAGTGTAGCTGGGAACTGGCGGGAGAGGTCAGCACTGCCAGTGTAGCTGGGAGCAGGCGGGGGAGGTCAGCACTGCCAGTGTAGCTGGGAACTGGCCGGAGAGGTCAGCACTGCCAGTGTAGCTGGGAGCAGGTGGGAGAGGTGGGCATTGCCAGTGTAGCTGGGAGCAGGCGGGAGAGGTAGGCACTGCCAGTGTAGCTGGGTACAGGCGGGAGAGGTCAGCACTGCCAGTGTAGCTGGGAGCAGGCGGGAGAGGTAGGCACTGCCAGTGTAGCTGGGAGTAGGCGGGAGAGATGGGCACTGCCAGTGTAACTGGGAGCAGGTGGGAGAGGTAGGCACTGCCTGTGTATCTGGGAACTGGCAGGAGAGATGGGCACTGCCAGTGTAGCTGGGAGTAGGCGGGAGTGGTGGGCCCTGCCAGTGTAGCTGGGAACTGGAGGGAGAGGTCAGCACTGCCAGTGTAGCTGGGAGCAGGCGGGTGAGGTCAGCACTGCCAGTGTAGCTGGGAACTGGCCGGAGAGGTCAGCACTGCCAGTGTAGCTGGGAGCAGGCGGGAGAGGTGGGCATTGCCAGTGTAGCTGGGAGCAGGCGGGAGAAGTGGGCACTGCCAGTGTAGCTGGGTACAGGCGGGAGAGGTCAGCACTGCCAGTGTAGCTGGGAGCAGGCGGGAGAGGTAGGCACTGCCAGTGTAGCTGGGAACTGGCGGGAGGGATGGGCACTGCCAGTGTAGCTGGGAGTAGGCGGGAGAGATGGGCACTGCCAGTGTAGCTGGGAGCAGGCGGGAGAGGTAGGCACTGCCTGTCTATCTGGGAACTGGCAGGAGAGATGGGCACTGCCAGTGTAGCTGGGAGCAGGCAGGAGAGATGGGCACTGCCAGTGTAGGTGAGAGAGGTAGGCACTGCCAGTGTAGCTGGGAGTAGGCATCGGCCGGGCTTCGGCCTCAGTGGGGGGGGGCCTGTCCAATGGCGGAAAGATCTGCGCGGTGTAACCAATTGGCCCCCAGGTGGGCACTTAATTGATCCTAATTGGCTACACCCTGCTGCCAGGCTAGTAGCTGGTGCCAGTCTGATCTCGCCGCTAGCAAGATAGCTCAGAGGCAAGAATGTGCCAAGTAGACGACCCAATGTGCAATTTTCAGAAATATCCCTCAGCCTGTCTCCAACGTGCTAACAATGTCAATGAAAACTCTCCCGAGGCCAATATTTTCCTGTCGTGTGGTGACTTCCACCCAGTGCTCCTTCTCCTTTAAGGTTATATCCAAGTGGAGCTAATGAGTTACAATTTGTTCACAAGCCAGCTGTATCTTAACTTGCTAATAATGCAACGTATTACATTACTGCTAATTGAATCAACCCCAGATATCCATCAGAACAAGGCATCCCACTTACTAACAGCACACTAATTCCTTTCAGAGTCACAAACCCCTTTATTACTGACAGGCACTTTGTGTACAGCAGTGTCTTAAACCTTCATTGTGTGAGGCCTTCCCCATTCTGTGGGATTTCTGTATTGGTGTATCAAATTAGAGTGCAATATCGAACCTATTCAGCTTTATTTAGACTCCATTTATTTTAAGCAGTGTGCACTCTTCACCAAATGTGACTGCACAAGTAATAACTTGCATTTATATAGAGCCTTTAATGTAGTAATACATCCAAGGTGCTTCACGGGAGCATTATCAAACAAAATTTAACACAGAGCCACATAAAGAGATATTCGGAGAGGCGACCAAAAGCTTGTTCAAAGAGGTAGGTTTTAAGGAGCGTCTTAATGGAGGAAAGCGAGATAGAGAGGCGGAGAGGTTTAGGGAGGGAACTCCAGAGCTTAGGGCCCAGGCAGCTGAAGGCACGGCCACCAATGGTGGAGTCATTAAAATCGGGGATGTGCAAGAGGCCAGAATTGGAGGAGTGCAGAAATCTCGGAGGGTTATGGGGCTGGAGGAGAGTGCAGAGATAGGGAGGGGCGAGGCCATGGAGGGATTTGGAGCAGTTCCTTGGCTGTAGAGCAATTTGGGAACTCCTGAGTCATGAAAGGCGCTACAGAGATGCAAGTCTTGCTTTCTTATTCTCTATTTGCTTGCTTTGTAAAGACATGTACTTTCCTGTAGAAGGGAACTCTGTCGCATTGCGGGATAAGGTCAGTGGAAATCTGCCCTTTTCACTGTTTGCCTTATGGTCACAGTAAGTACTTTCAGAAATGTGTTACCCAGGCACACCTCCTCTTGTTAACTATTTAACAAAGAAGCTGTTTGACATTCTGCTGCTGGTTTTATTAACTGACTTTATTAGCAGGAAGAATTTCCCAACTGCGCCCCCGCTGGTTCAAGGCAGGAGAGCTGATTGGTGAGACTGGGTTCAGTCTGACATCCTTCCTGCATAACCCCAGCAGTGGATGGAAGGGGAGAAATACCCCAATGACACTGATCCAGGCACACCCCCCCCCCCCCACCCCCCCCCCCCCCGCATCGCGCCCACAATTGGTTCTTTTTCAAGTGTGCCACCAGTGCTGATGTACATAAGGGATGGAGTGTCACTCCGAAAACATCTTTCTAAAACTCTTTTCGAACTCAATAATAAACACCAGGCTGGTGTTTGAACATAATAATCCGATTGCTCAAAGATGAGAGTCTGCTGTCCTGCTTTAACAAATGCGGTTTTGTTCCCATTGAAGATCCCCTCACTGACCTCGAGTGTGAAGTCTGCTCTCAGCTCGACAACAGTGTGTGGCCCCACTTAATTGTTATTACCTGTTAAATCCTGTTCCGAAGCAGCCTGCTCATTTATGCAACATTAGATACCTGTGAGTACAGTTGAAGTATTTCGGGATTACTTCTCCTTCAGGAACACCCAGAGAGTGGTGACTGATTAAATACAGCATAACTGGGGGATTCAGCGCAAGCATTACAAGGGAATGTCCGATCAGGGATGTGTGGGGCCACAGGCGTTATGAGTAGTTCGATAACGTAGTGTCGAAGGTAGAAGTTAACAGCAGTACTACAGGAGAAGCAGGTGCTCAGGGTGTTCATTCATCCCCCGAGATTCTGCGATATTTTTCATTGGAACCCTTCCTTCTTTCAAAAGAAGTGCCATTGATCACTTTATAGGAACGCAGCAATGTGGCTGTTAGTCCCACTCCAGAAACAGGAGGCCAGAGTCCAGGCTGACACTTCCACTGCAGTACTGAGGGAGCGCTGCACTGTCGGAGGCTCAGTACAGAGGGAGTGCTGCAATGTCAGGGACAGTACTGAGGGAGCGCTACACTGTCGGAGGGTCAGTACAGAGGGAGTGCTGCAATGTCAGAGAGACAGTACTGAGGGAGCGCTGCACTGTCGGAGGGTCAGTACTGAGGGAGTGCTGCAACGTCAGAGAGACAGTACTGAGGGAGCGCTACACTGTCGGAGGGTCAGTACTGAGGAGTGCTGCAACGTCAGAGAGACAGTACTGAGGGAGCGCTGCACTGTCGGAGGGTCAGTACAGAGGGAGTGCTGCAATGTCAGGGACAGTACTGAGGGAGCGCTACACTGTCGGAGGGTCAGTACTGAGGGAGTGCTGCAACGTCAGAGAGACAGTACTGAGGGAGCGCTGCACTGTCGGAGGGTCAGTACAGAGGAAGTGCTGCAACGTCAGAGGGACAGTACTAAGGGTGCTGAGACCCAGTCTGCCCTCTCAGGCGGATGTAAAACATCCCATGGCACTATTTCAAAGAAGAGCAGAGGAGTTCTTCCTGGCGTCCTGGTCAATATTTATCCCTCAACCAACATCAGTAAAAACAGATTATCTGGTCATTATCACGTTGTGGTTTGTGGGAGCTGACTGTGTGCAAATTGGCTGTCGTATTTCCTACATTACAACAGTGACTGCACTTCAAAAATACTTCATTGGCTGTGAGGCGCTTTGGGATGTCCTGAGGATGTGAAAGGCGTTATAGAAATGCAAGTTATTCTTTCTTTGCTTTCACCCAGAGGCTGTTGCACAGCTAATCAGGGCCCTCCTTCACTTGGCCTGACCCTCACTGCCCAGCGTCATTTGAGGCTTTTCCCTTCAGGAATACAACAACAACTTGCATTTCTGCAGAAAAGAACCAGCGATGAGGGACGTCAGTTACGTGAATACATTTGAAAAAAGTGGGGGTGTATTTATATTGTGCCTTTACTGTAGTTAAACATCCCAAGGAGCTTCACTGGAGCATTATCAAAAAAAAATGGCACTGAGCCACATAAGGAGATATTAGGACAAATGGTCAAAATTGGTTGAAGAGTTAGATATTAAGCAGTGTCTTAAAGGAGAGGAGAGCGAGGTAGAGACAGAGAGGTTTACAGAATCGTTACAGTGCAGAAGGAGGCCATTCGGCCCATCGTGTCCACACCGGCTCTCAAAGAGCAATTCCCTCAGTTCCATTCCCCTGCCTTCTCTCCATAACCCTGCACATTTTTCTTTTTCATATAACAGTCAAATTCCCTGTTGAATGCTTCAATTGAACCTGCCTCCACCACGTTCTCAGGCAGTGCGTTCCAGACCTTAACCACTCGCTCATGAAAAAGTTTTTCCTCATGTCACTTTTGCTTCTCTTACCAAATACTTTAAATCTGTGCTCTCTCTGTCTCAATCCTTTCACGAGTGGGAACAGTTTCTCTCTATCTCCTCTGTCCAGACCCCTCATGATTTTGAATATCTCTATCAAATCACCTCTCAGCCTTCTCTTCTCCAAGGAAAACAGTCCCAACTTCTCCAATCTACCTTCACAACTGAAATTCCTCATCCCTGGAATCATGCTCGTGAATCTTTTCTGTACTCTCTCCAATGCCCTCACGTCTTTCCTCAAGTGTGGCGCCCAGAACTGGATGCAATACTCCAGGTGAGGCCGAACTAGTGTATTAAACAAGTTCAACATAACTTCCTTGCTCTTGTACTCTATGCCCCTATTAATAAAGCCCAGGATACTGTATGCTTTATTGACCACTCTCTCAACCTGTCCTGCCACCTTCAATGACTTATGTACATATACACCTAGAACCCTCTGCTCCTGCACCCACATCAGAATTGTACCCTTTATTTTTTATTGTTTCTCCATGTTCTTCCTACCAAAATTAATCACTTCATATTTCTCTGCATTGAACTTCATTTGCCAACTGTCTGCCTGTTCCACCAACTTGTCTATGTCCTTTTGAAGTTCTACACTGTCCTCCTCACAGTTCACAATGCTTCCAAGTTTTGTATCATCTGCAAACTTTGAAATTGTGCCTTGTACACCAAGGTCTAGGTCATTAATATATATCAGGAAAAGCAAGGGTCCCAACACTGATCCCTGGAGAACTCCATGACAAACCTTCCTCCAGCCCCCAAAACATCCATTAACCAATACTCTTTGTTTCCTGACACTCAGTCAATTCCATATCCATGTTGCTACCGTCCCTTTTATTCCATGAGCTTAGGGAGGGAACTCCAGAACTTAGGGTCCAGACAGCTGACAGCAATGATGGAATGATTAAAATCAGGGATGCACAAGAGGCTGGAATTTGATGAGTGCAGAGATCTTGGAGGGTTGTGGGGCTGGAGGAGATTACAAAGATAGGGAGGGGCGAGGCCGTGGAGGGATTTGAAAACAAGGGTGAGAATTTTAAAATCGAGGCATTGTCAGACCAGGAGCCAGTGTAGGTCAGTGAGCACGGGGGTGATGGGTGAAAGGAAACAGTGCGGGTTTAGACCCAGGCAGCAGAGTTTTGGATGAGCTCAACATCAGACGTGGCCCTGATTTTTAGGGCTCCGTGGGGGGGGTGGGGGGTGGTTTCTGGCCCCACAGATCTATGGGTGTTTTCGCAACAAGAAAGGAATTGGAGAGAGAAGAATCCTGAAAAAGGGGAACAGCCCCACTCTTGCTTTTGCGTTATGTACTGTTGAATATCAGTTCTGATGTCCCAGTGGCTCTGCAATGCACTGACCTGCTTGGGCCCCAATGACATACAAAGGTTTGTGCCCCCTTTTCATAGCTGGAGGTGACAGGTTCAATTCAGTCCCTTGCCTCAGAGAAGGGTTGGGGGAGGTGGCTGGGGATGGTCTGAAGGGACAGTGTCTACTTGCACAGTTCCTTGCTGGACACCATGACAGGGTCACCTGCCCAGAAACACCTTTCGAGAGAAACTTTCCATCACAGCTGAGAGCTCTAACTCCTCACTCTTGTGTGTACTTCACATCAGATCCAACACTGCATCTCAAAGAGAAGATGTTTCCATTTGCAGGGGGGTGTGGTGGGGGAGAGATCAGAACTAGGGGCCATGAACATAAGACAATCACTACTAAATCCAATTGGGAATTCAGGAAAAACATCTTTATCCAGAGAGTGGGGAGAATGTGGAACTCGCTACCGCAAGGAGTAGTTGAGGTGAATAGTGTAGATACATTTAAGGGGAAGCTGGATAAACACATGAGGGAGAAAGGAATAGAGGGATATGGTGATAGAGTGAGATGAAATAGGGTGGGAGGAGGCTCATGGGGAGCAGAAATACCAGCATGGAGCAGCTGGGCTGAATGGCCTGTTACTGTGCTGTACATTTTATGAAGGCTCACACCCAACCTATCTGCTGCCGACTGACCCACTGGGCATGTGCAATGGGTGCAGGTAATCTCCAGAAGCCCAAACAATTGGGTGATGGAGAATTGCTGGCTTTTAATACAGAATCACTGACCACCTCCAGGCGCGTATCCATTGTCTCTCGAGATAAGGAGGCCCAAAAGAAAAAAAAGAATACAGAATGCAGAGATTAATTCTGTGTGAGTCGCAGTGCCCAGCCCAGCAGAAAGAGCACAGCTAATAAAGCCCCGTCAGCAGAGACACTGGGGCATTTTAGACTCTAAGTGCTTTATCAGACAATTGAATGGGACTTGGTTCAGCAGAATCTTTGGCAACTTCATATTGTGTTGTGTTTGGACACAGACTGTCTCAGAGTTCCTCAGGTGTGCAGCATCCCCTGTGACTAGCATAATTGTGCTGCGTTTAGTCTCTGTACAGAAACAACACTTGGCTCTGCTGGAATGAAGGGTTGCATTTCATTAGCTGAAGGTTGGAACAGGTCTTTACTCTTCCGGCACTGTGAGAAAACAGTTTAATGATTACAGTCCGACCCCAGTTTACACTCAGTTTGCCATTTATTCCCAAACTATATCGAAAGCTTAACGGGGGTAACGCTGAGGAGTTCCTGGGTGGGTTCAACGCATAAAATAAACAAGGAGCAGCTCACTGGGAATATACTGAGGGATTTGACAGTGCATTGAGGGTGAGTTAACTTTTAAAAGTGCAAGGGATTCTGCAGCAGAATCTACAGGTTTATATAGGACTGTTACTGTGACTGCCACTGGATCAATATACTCTCTGTGGATCACTAACATTTCCTCATCACATTATTCACCAGGGAAAAATATCCCTTTATCAAAAAAAATAAAGTTTTTCTAACATGATTTTTTTTTTTGAAGAGTTTGCATTTATATAGCACCTTTCATGTCCCAAAGTGCTTTACAGCCAATGAAGTATTTTTGAAGTGTCGTCACTGTTGGAATATAGGAAATGTGGCAGCCAACTTATGCACAGCAAGATCCCACAAACAGAAATCTATTTGAAACAGATAACCTATTTTACATAGAGGTGGATAGAGGATTGCTTAAAGGATAAAAAAAGAGAGTAGGAATTAATGGGTCATTTTTGGGTTGACAAGCTGTAACTAGTGGAGTGCCACAAAGATCAATACTGCGGCCTCAGCTATTTACAATTTATATTATTGACTTAGATGAGAGGACCGAGTGCAATATAGCCAAGCTAAGTGAAACAGTAAGCTGTGGAGAGGACACAAAGAGGCTACAAAGAGATATAGACAGGTTAAGCGAGTGGGCAACAAGGAGGCAGACGGAGTATAATGTAGGGAAATGTGTGTTTATTCTCTTTGGCTGTAAGAATAGAAAAGCAGGATGTTTTTAAAATGGTGATAAACTATAAAATGTTGGTCTTCAGAAGAATTTGGATGTCCTTGCACATGAAACACAGAACATGCTGAAACAGCAAGCAATTAGGAAGATAAATGGCATGTTGGCCTTTATTGTAACGGGATTGGAGTACAGGAATAAAGACATCTTGCTACAATTGTACAGGGCTTTGGTGAGAACACCAAAGGGGAATCGGCACTGGGCTGGAGGGGAAGGGGAATCGGCACTGAGGGGAGGGGAAGGGGAATCGACACTGGGCTGGAGGGGAAGGGGAATCGGCATTGGGGGGAGGGGGGCATCAGCACTGGAGGGAGGGAAAGGGGGATTGGCACTGGGGGGAGGGGAGGGGGGATCAGCACTGGAGGGAAGGGAGGGGGATCGGCACTGGGGGACGGGAGGGGAGGGTCAGCACTGGGGGGAGGGGAAGGGGGATCGGCACTGGAGGGAAGGGAGGGGGATCGGCACTGGGGGAGGGGAGGGGAATTGATGCTAGGGGAGGGGTATCTGCACTGGGGGGAAGGTGAGGGGTATCGGCACTGGGGGAGGGGTATTGGCACTGGAGGGGGGGAGAGGGGATCGGGATCTTTAATGAGTGGGGAGCGGCACCATTAGGT